>NW_025536967.1:0-44925 GCF_020615455.1 Coregonus clupeaformis
ACACATAGATGGTGTCACGGTTCAGACAGACGACAAGAGGACCACAATTGCGTCACACCAGAAAGTTTATTAAAACTAAAGGGGAAAGGGAAGTAGGGAGTAGTGAAGGCTCCAGGGGTTATCCCGTCCAATGTGCTGGATCTGTGCCCCCCAGTGGCAGCGTGCGTCCGATGGACGCCGGTGGTTGTGGTCCAGAAGTCCTGGGGGAGGGAAACACAGACACAACGGGGCGGATGAAACAAGGCAGAAGTACAGTTCAAGGGAAATCCAAATACGTTGTAGCAAGGCAGAAGGCTGGTCAGAGTTACCGGGGGTCGAAGAGTAGTCAGGAGTCGTAATGGCAGAAAGCAGGTCTGGTTTTCCTGGGGCAGAAGAGTATCCAAGAATCAGGCAGGTCCGGGGTCACAAAACAAGGGTGAGCCAGAAGCGCGAGCACACAGGTTCCCGGTGTGAGCTTTGCAGACGATCTGACAAAGGAGAGCTGAAAGACAGGACTTTAAATACGGGGAGAGGTTAGTGGGTAATGCAGCGCAGCTGGCAGAGTAATTAGAGCCGAGCAGAGCAGGGACAGGTGGCGCTAGTTAGGCTGAGTAGAGAGAGAGAGATGAGCAGAGTGGAAGATAGTGGAAACACATTAAGGTGGTAACCCGGTGGAGTGAGAGGGCTCATGACAGAACCCCCCCCAAGGGACGGCCCCAGAAGTCCCAAGAGCAACACCACGCCGGGCGGGAGGAGGGGAGCGAGGAGGGCTAGAACTCCTCCGAACGTCCCAGCGAACGCCCTCATCCTCGGAGGAAGCCGGAGGCCGTGGTCGGGAGATGGGACAGGTCCCGAGACAGGATCAGGCACAGGACAGGAAGCGAGCGGGCAGGGCGGTTAGGATCCTCTGGGGCGCCCTACGGATTGCAGGTTGATCAGGATGCCGTTGGTGGAAGGCGGTGATGAGAGTCCTATCCACAATCCGACTAGCTGGCACCCAGGTCTTTCCTCAGGTCCATAGCCCTCCCAGTCAACGAGGTACTGGAGACCCCCTACCCCTCCGTCTGGACCGAAGCAGCGCGGCGGACGGTGTAAACCAGACCACCATCGACGAGCTGTGGAGGAGGAGGACAAGGCGCAGCAGGGACCAGCGGACTCTCATGAATGGGCTTAATCTTGGAGCACATGGAAAGTGGGGTGCACCCTCATGGAATTAGGCAGTTGGAGCCGACAGCAGTTGGGCTAATCACTCTTATGATAGGGAATGGGCCAATGAACCCGACGGTGCCAACTTCTGCGACTCCACCCTGAGTGGCAGGTTCCTTGACGACAACCACACCCTTTGACCAACATGGTAGGTGGGAGCAGGGATTCTCCGTCGGTTGGCCCGGTAGTGTAGCTGGCAACGGATCTGAGAAGTGTGGCTCGGGCCTGTGACCAGGTGCGGCGACATCGACGGGCAAACGCAAGTGCAGATGGGCAAGTAACCTCCCTTCCTGACTGGCAAATAGAGGAGGCTGGTATCCATAAACACATTGGAAAGGGGACATACCGATGGCAGAGCAGGTCAGAGAATTGTGTGCGTACTCCACCCATGTCAATTGCTGCGACCAGGAGTGGGGGTTGCGTGAAGTCATGCATCGCAGTGCCTTCTCGAGCTCCTGATTTGCCCGCTCTGACTGCCCATTGGATTGGGGATGGAATCCGGAAGTCAGACTGACTGTGGCTCCCAGCAGGTGACAGAACTCCTTCCAAAAAGCGGAGGAGAATTGTGGACCACGGTCAGAAACTACATCCTTTGGCAGTCCGTGGATCCGGAAGACGTGTTCCAGGACCACCTGGGCGGTCTCCTTGGCGGTTGGGAGCTTGGGGAGAGGAATGAAGTGTGCCATCTTGCTGAATCGGTCAACTATGGTGAGAATGACGGTCTTGCCCCTTGAAGGGGGCAGCCCCGTGACAAAGTCAAGGGCGATGTGAGACCAGGGACGTCTGGGCACAGGCAGGGGCTGCAGCAATCTCGGCTGGGGGCTGGCAGGACGACTTGTGTTGGTTGCAGATGGGGGCAGGCTTTGGACGAATTCCCACATCCTTTCTCAGAGCGGGCCACCAGAACCTCTGGGCGAGCAGGTTGTAAGTGCCGGGTGGAGCCAGGGTGACAAGCTAGGCGGGAGTCATGTCCCCCACTGGACGACCTGGGACCTTAGGTTTTCGGGGACAAAAGGCGGTCAGCTGGGCAAGTGCTGGGACCGGGCTGGTTACGGAGAGCTTCCAGCACCTGTTCCTCAACAGCCCAGGTCAGAGCTGCTGCTGATGCAGGGACTTGGCAGAATCGACACAGGATCCTTGGAGTGGGTTGTCATCCTTCTGGAATTGACGGGAGAGGGCGTCTGGCTTGGTGTTGCGTGATCCAGGCCGGTATGACAGAGTGAAATTAAACCTGGTAAAGAACAGGGCCAGCGGGACTGCCTGGAGTTCAACCGTTTGGCCGTGCGGATGTACTCAAGTTCTTATGATCGGTCCAAAACGAGAAATGGAATGGTGGACCCCTCCAGCCAGTGACGCCACTCTCCAAGGCAAGCTTCACAGCCAGCAGCTCTCGGTTCCCTATGTCGTAATTGCACTCCAGAGGGGGACAACCGACGTGAGAAAAAGGCACAGGGATGGAGCTTCCTATCCTCCGCAGCCCACTGAGAAATCACAGCACCAACTCCCACATCCGAGGCGTCCACCTCCACAATGAAGTGCCGGTCCACGTCAGGCATCTGGAGGATGGGAGCGGAGGTGAACCTTACCTTGAGGGTACTGAAGGCCTTGTCGGCTGCTGGGGTCCAGGTGAAGGGTTGCTTGGTGCTGGTTAGAGCAGTGAGAGGGGCAGCAACGGTACTGTAGTTCCGGATAAACTTTCTATAGAAGTTAGCAAACCCCAGAAACTGTTGCAGCTTCTTTCTGTTCTCGGGACTGGCCATGAAGTGACTGCTGATACTTTGGCAGATCCATTTGGATACTTCCCTCTGCCACTATGTACCCCAGGAAGGCCACTGTCTTGACGTGAAACTCACATTTCTCTGCCTTGGCGTAGAGGAATTCTCCAGAAGACGATGAAGGACTTGCTGGACATGGCGGGTGTGTTCAGACAGGTTTCTGGAGTAGATTAAAATGTCATCCAGGTAAACGAAGACAAACTTGTTTAACATGTCCCGCAGTACATCATTCACTAGAGCCTGGAACACAGCAGGAGCATTGGTGAGGCCAAAAGGCATAACCAGATACTCGTAGTGGCCTGTTGGTGTATTGAATGCGGTCTTCCATTCATCTCCCTCCCGGATCCGCACTAGGTGGTAAGCGTTTCTTGAGATCCAACTTGGTAAAAACAGTGGCTCCCCTGGAGCAACTCAAAAGCAGAGGTGAGCAGAGGGAGAGGGTACGGTTTTTCACTGTGATGTCGTTGAGTCCCCTGTAGTCGATGCAGGGGCGAGATCCGTCCCTCTTCCCCACAAAGAAGAAGCCAGCACCAGCCGGAGATGAAGATGAACGGATCAATCCTGTGGACAGAGAGTCATTGATGTAGTCCTCCATGGACCTTCTTTCAGGAGCAGACAACGAATAAAGACGGCCCCTTGGAGGGGGCTGTTCCAGGGAGGAGGTCGATGGCACAGTCGGTACGGTCGGTGAGGGGGGCAGAGATGTGGCTCTTGCTTTGTTAAACACTTCTCTGAGACCATGGTAGCATTCTGGGACATGGGAGAGGTCAGGAGCGGAGTTAGTAGGTACTGGCCGAGGGGGTAGTGCGGCAGCAAGCAGGCAGGTTCGGTGGCAGTCCTCTCCCCACTCCCTGATCACCCGGTCACCCAGTCGAGCTGAGGGTTGTGCCGGCGGAGCCATGCGGTAACCCAGGATGAGGGGTTGGCCTGGAGAGGGGAGCAGGTGAAACTGGATAGTTTCTTGATGGTTTCCGGACAGACCCATCAAGACCCGGGGCCGTGACATGAGTGACCGATCCGGTAAGTGTCCGTCCAGTGCCCGGGCAGGAATACGGAGGTGTCAAACGGAGGTTCTCCAGTCCCAGTTGGCGTGCCAGCTTGATGTCCATTATGTTGGCTTCGGGCGCCAGAATCACCAGAGCAGCCAGGGTGTGAGTTGAGTCAGAGAGGCGGAGGTGAACTTGCAGCAAGGGTTTGCGGTCGGAGGACTGGATGGTCATTGAGCTCAACCGGACTCCCCTATGCCCGGTGAGCCCGGCTTTTAAAGGGCAGGTTACCACACGATGTCCATCACCTCCACAATAGAGGCAGAGGTTTGAGGTGAAGCGGCGCTGGCGCTCTGCAGGAGTGAGAGAGGCTCGCCCAATCTCCATAGGCTCAGACTGATCAAGCTGACTTGGGTGAGTGGCAGTAGCTGACAGGAGCCCAGTCGGATCTCTCCGAATGCCGGTAGTTGGTGGGCCTTGGCGCCCCCCTCTCACGACGACGGGTCTGTATCCTTCTGTCGATCCGGACAGTCAGTGCGATGGCTTCATCAAGAGTGGAAGGCAGTTCATGGGAGACCAACTCGTCCTTGATATAGTCAGCCAAGCTATGGAAGAACGCGTCCACCAACGATGGTGTGTTCCAAGAACTTCGTCTTGCCAGGGTTCGGGAAGTCGATGGAATGGTCTGCGACTGTACGTCTGCCTTGTCGAATACTGAACAGTTCACGAGACGCCTCTGCGGTTGGTGAATCCAGGTCAAACACCTTCAGCATCTCCTCAGCAAACAGGTCGAAGGTTGCACATGCGGGGGTTTGACGTTCGAACTCTGCTGTTCCCCAGAGTCGGAGCTCGGCCCGTCAGGTGGTGATGGCATACCCCGGCCCTAGCCCCCTCCGTGGCGAAGGTCCTTGGCTGCAAGGAGAACTGAAGTCGGCAGCTAGTCAGGAATGGCCGGACCTGGGTAGAATCGGCCGTTGAACCGCTCGGGGTTTCCAATCTTGAGTTCCGGGGCAGCGGCTGCAATGACCGGGGCAGGTAACTCGGAGGCAGGGCTGGTGGGCAGACTGGCTGGGGGTAAGGTTGGTAGAGGAGTTGGATGATCCTGGCGAGTTGTTGTTGCTGCTGCTGGGACTGCTGCTGGTGCTGCTGGAACTGCTGATGCTGTTGGTGGCCGACCTGAAGCGAGAGGTGATGTCGCCGCTCATGCGGCCTAGCTCTCTCTCAGTGTGTTCCAGGCGTAGCATGGCGGTGGGTTGCTCAGGTTCTTCGGTTTCCATGTCGGGGAAGTGTGCGCTGAGTCCATAATGGTCGAGATCGTACTGTCACGGTTCAGACAGACGACAAGAGGACCACAATTGCGTCACACCAGAAAGTTTATTAAAACTAAAGGGGAAAAGGGAAGTAGGGGGTAGTGAAGGCTCCAGGGTTATCCCGTCCCAATGTGCTGGATCTGTGCCCCCAGTGGCAGCGATGCGTCGATGGCGCCGGTGGTTGGTGGTCCAGAAGTCCTGGGGGAGGAAACACAGACACACGGGCGGATGAAACAAGGCAGAAGTACAGTTCAAGGGAAATCCAAATACGTTGTAGCAAGGCAGAAGGCTGGTCAGAGTTACCGGGGTCGAAGAGTAGTCAGGAGTCGTAATGGCAGAAAGCAGGTCTGGTTTTCCTGGGGCAGAAGAGTATCCAAGAATCAGGCAGGTCCGGGGTCACAAAACAAGGGTGAGCCAGAAGCGCGAGCACACAGGTTCGGGTGTGAGCTTTGCAGACGATCTGACAAAGGGAGAGCTGAAAGACAGGACTTTAAATACTGGGAGAGGTTAGTGGGTAATGCAGCGCAGCTGGCAGAGTAATTAGAGCCGAGCAGAGCAGGGACAGGTGGCGCTAGTTAGGCTGAGTAGAGAGAGAGAGATGAGCAGAGTGGAAGATAGTGGAAACACATTAAGGTGGTAACCCGGTGGAGTGAGAGGGCTCATGACAGATGGAGGACAATCTATTCCTAGTATTGACTGGATAACACATAGATGGAGGACAATCTATTCCTAGTATTGACTGTCTGGATAACACATAGATGGAGGACAATCTATTCCTAGTATTGACTGGATAACACATAGATGGAGGACAATCTATTCCTAGTATTGACTGGATAACACATAGATGGAGGACAATCTATTCCTAGTATTGACTGGATAACACATAGATGGAGGGCAATCTATTCATAGTATTGACTGGATAACACATAGATGGAGGACAATATATTCCTAGTATTGACTGACTGGATAACACATAGATGGAGGACAATCTATTCCTAGTATTGACTGGATAACACATAGATGGAGGACAATCTATTCCTAGTATTGACTGAATGGATAACACATAGATGGAGGACAATCTATTCCTAGTATTGACTGGATAACACATAGATGGAGGGGACAATCTATTCCTAGTATTGACTGTCTGGATAACACATAGATGGAGGACAATCTATTCCTAGTATTGACTGGATAACACATAGATGGAGGACAATCTATTCCCTAGTATTGACTGGATAACACATAGATGGAGGACAATCTATTCCTAGTATTGACTGGATAACACATAGATGGAGGACAATCTATTCCTAGTATTGACTGGATAACACATAGATGGAGGACAATCTATTCCTAGTATTGATGTCTGGATAACACATAGATGGAGGACAATCTATTCCTAGTATTGACTGTCTGGATAACACATAGATGGAGGACAATCTATTCCTAGTATTGACTGGATAACACATAGCTGGAGGACAATCTATTCCTATTATTGACTGGATAACACATAGATGGAGGACAATCTATTCCCTAGTATTGACTGGATAACACATAGATGGTGGACAATCTATTCCTAGTATTGACTGGATAACACATAGATGGAGGACAATCTATTCCTAGTATTGACTGGATAACACATAGATGGAGGACAATCTATTCCTAGTATGGACTGGATAACACATAGATGGAGGACAATCTATTCCTAGTATTGACTGGATAACACATAGATGGAGGACAATCTATTCCTAGTATTGACTGGATAACACATAGATGGTGGACAATCTATTCCTAGTATTGACTGGATAACACATAGATGGAGGACAATCTATTCCTAGTATTGACTGTCTGGATAACACATAGATGGAGGACAATCTATTCCTAGTATTGACTGACTGGATAACACATAGATGGAGGACAATCTATTCCTAGTATTGACTGGATAACACATAGATAGAGGACAATCTATTCCTAGTATTGACTGACTGGATAACACATAGATGGAGGACAATCTATTCCTAGTATTGACTGGATAACACATAGATGGAGGACAATCTATTCCTAGTATTGACTGGATAACACATAGATGGTGGACAATCTATTCCTAGTATTGACTGGATAACACATAGATGGAGGACAATCTATTCCTAGTATTGACTGACTGGATAACACATAGATGGAGGACAATCTATTCCTAGTATTGACTGGATAACACATAGATGGAGGACAATCTATTCCTAGTTTTGACTGTCTGGATAACACATAGATGGAGGACAATCTATTCCTAGTATTGACTGACTGGATAACACATAGATGGAGGACAATCTATTCCTAGTATTGACTGGATAACACATAGATGGAGGACAATCTATTCCTAGTATTGACTGTCTGGATAACACATAGATGGAGGACAATCTATTCCTAGTATTGACTGAATGGATAACACATAGATGGAGGACAATCTATTCCTAGTATTGACTGAATGGATAACACATAGATGGAGGACAATCTATTCCTAGTATTGACTGGATAACACATAGATGGAGGACAATCTATTCCTAGTATTGACTGTCTGGATAACACATAGATGGAGGACAATCTATTCCTAGTATTGACTGGATAACACATAGATGGAGGACAATCTATTCCTAGTATTGACTGGATAACACATAGATGGAGGACAATCTATTCCTAGTATTGACTGGATAACACATAGATGGAGGACAATCTATTCATAGTATTGACTGGATAACACATAGATGGAGGACAATCTATTCCTAGTATTGACTGACTGGATAACACATAGATGGAGGACAATCTATTCCTAGTATTGACTGGATAACACATAGATGGAGGACAATCTATTCCTAGTATTGACTGAATGGATAACACATAGATGGAGGACAATCTATTCCTAGTATTGACTGGATAACACATAGATGGAGGACAATCTATTCCTAGTATTGACTGTCTGGATAACACATAGATGGAGGACAATCTATTCCTAGTATTGACTGGATAACACATAGATGGAGGACAATCTATTCCTAGTATTGACTGGATAACACATAGATGGAGGACAATCTATTCCTAGTATTGACTGGATAACACATAGATGGAGGACAATCTATTCCTAGTATTGACTGGATAACACATAGATGGAGGACAATCTATTCCTAGTATTGACTGTCTGGATAACACATAGATGGAGGACAATCTATTCCTAGTATTGACTGTCTGGATAACACATAGATGGAGGACAATCTATTCCTAGTATTGACTGGATAACACATAGATGGAGGACAATCTATTCCTAGTATTGACTGGATAACACATAGATGGAGGACAATCTATTCCTAGTATTGACTGGATAACACATAGATGGTGGACAATCTATTCCTAGTATTGACTGGATAACACATAGATGGAGGACAATCTATTCCTAGTATTGACTGGATAACACATAGATGGAGGACAATCTATTCCTAGTATGGACTGGATAACACATAGATGGAGGACAATCTATTCCTAGTATTGACTGGATAACACATAGATGGAGGACAATCTATTCCTAGTATTGACTGGATAACACATAGATGGTGGACAATCTATTCCTAGTATTGACTGGATAACACATAGATGGAGGACAATCTATTCCTAGTATTGACTGTCTGGATAACACATAGATGGAGTGACAATCTATTCCTAGTATTGACTGACTGGATAACACATAGATGGAGGACAATCTATTCCTAGTATTGACTGGATAACACATAGATAGAGGACAATCTATTCCTAGTATTGACTGACTGGATAACACATAGATGGAGGACAATCTATTCCTAGTATTGACTGGATAACACATAGATGGAGGACAATCTATTCCTAGTATTGACTGTCTGGATAACACATAGATGGAGGACAATCTATTCCTAGTATTGACTGACTGGATAACACATAGATGGAGGACAATCTATTCCTAGTATTGACTGGATAACACATAGATGGAGGACAATCTATTCCTAGTATTGACTGTCTGGATAACACATAGATGGAGGGACAATCTATTCTAGTATTGACTGAATGGATAACACATAGATGGAGGACAATCTATTCCTAGTATTGACTGAATGGATAACACATAGATGGAGGACAATCTATTCCTAGTATTGACTGGATAACACATAGATGGAGGACAATCTATTCCTAGTATTGACTGTCTGGATAACTACATAGATGGAGGACAATCTATTCCTAGTATTGACTGGATAACACATAGATGGAGGACAATCTATTCCTAGTATTGACTGGATAACACATAGATGGAGGACAATCTATTCCTAGTATTGACTGGATAACACATGGATGGAGGACAATCTATTCCTAGTATTGACTGGATAACACATAGATGGAGGACAATCTATTCCTAGTATTGACTGGATAACACATAGATGGAGGACAATCTATTCCTAGTATTGACTGGATAACACATAGATGGAGGACAATCTATTCCTAGTATTGTCTGGATAACACATAGATGGAGGACAATCTATTCCTAGTATTGACTGGATAACACATAGATGGAGGACAATCTATTCCTAGTATTGACTGGATAACACATAGATGGAGGACAATCTATTCCTAGTATTGACTGGATAACACATAGATGGAGGACAATCTATTCCTAGTATTGTCTGGATAACACATAGATGGAGGACAATCTATTCCTAGTATTGACTGGATAACACATAGATGGAGGACAATCTATTCCTAGTATTGACTGGATAACACATAGATGGAGGACAATCTATTCCTAGTATTGACTGGATAACACATAGATGGAGGACAATCTATTCCTAGTATTGACTGGATAACACATAGATGGAGGACAATCTATTCCTAGTATTGACTGGATAACACATAGATGGAGGACAATCTATTCCTAGTATTGACTGGATAACACATAGATGGAGGACAATCTATTCCTAGTATTGACTGGATAACACATAGATGGAGGACAATCTATTCCTAGTATTGACTGGATAACACATAGATGGAGGACAATCTATTCCTAGTATTGACTGTCTGGATAACACATAGATGGAGGACAATCTATTCCTAGTATTGACTGGATAACACATAGATGGTGGACGATCTTTTCCTAGTATTGACTGGATAACACATAGATGGAGGACAATCTATTCCTAGTATTGACTGGATAACACATAGATGGAGGACAATCTATTCCTAGTATTGACTGGATAACACATAGATGGAGGACAATCTATTCCTAGTATTGACTGGATAACACATAGATGGAGGACAATCTATTCCTAGTATTGACTGGATAACACATAGATGGAGGACAATCTATTCCTAGTATTGACTGGATAACACATAGATGGAGGACAATCTATTCCTAGTATTGACTGGATAACACATAGATGGAGGACAATCTATTCCCAGTATTGACTGGATAACACATAGATGGAGGACAATCTATTCCTAGTATTGACTGGATAACACATAGATGGAGGACAATCTATTCCTAGTATTGACTGGATAACACATTGTGATGTCACGAGAGGCTGTGTCCTGGAGGGACGTTACATCCCCCTGAGGTGGCTGCAAACCCAGACAGCTATGGCTCCATCTGCTGGTATGGTCGGGAACTCCACCCCTCTATGGCCAATCTTCCCACGCAGCTGAAACAAATGAGGAGCTGATGAGCTGAAGGTTGGGGAAGGGAAGAGACACAGTCTCCAACCTGGGCTCTCTGGAGGACAAGAGTGCTGCACGTCCACTTCCATGAGGAATATAAGGATTTGGAGATACTTACCTTTGGGAAATACTCACCTTTGGATATATGCACCTGTGGAAATCGTGAGAGACATTTGGAAGGACTTTTTGCTGGGTTGGCCACTAGCTGCAACGTGGACTTCAGTAAGGCTGGGGAAAAGTTATCTGAGCGAGTGAGAATTATGATTTTGGATGTGGAAGAGACATCCCTGAACTGTTAACCCTTAAAGAGCCACAAGAGAACAGAATTTTGTTATATTTTCGTTAATTTCCCAAGACCTATAATAAAATCCTTGTTTTGTTTGAACCTTGTCTCCTTGCACTACTTGAGCAATCCCGCTGAAAGCTGTGTAGCCTCTCGTAGCGTCACAGATGGTGGAGAACACGGGAAAGCTCAAGCGTTAATAGTGCATGTCAGAGGGAGGATACCGAAGGTTTGATCACCCAGTTTTCCAAGTTGGCCGTAGGCTCCCGCCGACGGAAATGGAGGACATATTGAAAGCCCTTGTTGCTGGCCAGCAAGCCCAGATGCAAGCAAACGTGGCTCTCTTGGAGGAGCAAAAGAAAGCCAACCTTCTGAAGGCAGAGGAATTGCAGTTGCAGAGACAGAGGGTTGTCCAAAATACCCGCCCAATAAAGGCAAGTGACTTTATATCTAAGATGGGAGCTACCGATGACATTGAGGCATACCTGCATGCATTTGAGGCCACGGCCACTAGGAAGCCTGGCCCAAGCAACAGTGGGTTGGTCTGTTAGCCCCCCTTTCTAACCGGGGAATCGCTGAATGCTGTCCGGGACCTGGGCCCTGACCAGGTTACTGACTATGATGCCCTGAAGTCTGAGATCCTCAGCAGATATGGACTCACAAAGTTTGGTATGGCCCAGCGCTTTACAGCTGGACCTTCCAACCAGACCAACCTCCTCGGGCGCAGATGCATGAACTTGTCCGAATCGCAAGGAAATGGCTGGATCCGCAGAGGAATACAGCAGCGGCGGTGGTGGAGGCCGTTGGTGGTGGATCGTTACCTACAGCGCCCTGCCTTATGAGGCAAAACGGTTCATCAGTCAACAGCGCCTTGACCACGGCTGATCTGACCGTGGGAAGCTGTGGAAAAAGTACCAGGCCACAGCGGAGATGCTGAATGCTTCCCGAAAAGACCCCAGGATGGCGGCCCCCACCACAAATGGGAAGAACCCGTCCAAAGGACCCCAAGGTCTCGAACCCAGCCACGTCAGGACTTATCCCGGCTCCAGGGGGAGCCAGAAACCAGGCGGGTCCAAGAAGAGTACACCAGGAGGGGGAAACTTCGACAGTGTTGCCGGTGTGGGGAGATGGGACATATCTCCTGGCAGTGTGGGAAACCAGCCGATGAACCTATGCCCACTGCGGAGTCCTCCAGCTCAGCACCCACACACCGTTTTGCCTCGCTCTTGGGAGTCGTAGATGGCGGCCCAGATCGACCCCACCTGCCCGGTAACTGTGAATCACCATGATGTGGAGGCCTTACTGGATTCTGGTCGGGCCACCCTGGTGCGTAAGGATTTGGTGGGCCCAACGTGTCTGACCCCGGGAAGTCCTCCCAGTTTCCTGTGTCCATGGGGACACCAGAGAATACCCCATTACTGAACTTACAATGACCAGCACACGGGGAACCATACACACGACGGCGGGGTGGTTGATTCCCCTCCCCGTCCCTGTCCTAATTGGACGAGACTGCCCAGCCTTTTTACCCACTCTGGAGAGAGTCTCAGGAGAGGATAACCCGAGTACCTCGGAAACGGAGAGGCAAGACTCATCCTGGGAAGGCTCCGGTGCAATCCTCCGAGTTACTCACTCCCGCCCGGGCTCTGATAGGGATGGCAGGTGCCCAGACCGACACAGAGACGGAGCTACAGAATCTGGACAAAGAACTGTCTGGTCTGAAGGGGACCGCTGAGAGGTATCGTTTGTTAAAGCAACAGTTAGACATGAAGACAGAAGAGTTAGATATCCTCCAGGCTAAACTCCAACAGAGCTCCTTCCCTAAGCAACAGGAGGAGCTGGGAGGCTGCGCAGGACCATCGAGGAGTGTGAGGAGACCCTGCGCAGTAGTAAGGAGGTCCAGAAGAAGGCAGAGGAGAAGTACAAGGTGTTGGAGAACAAGATGAAGAATGCGGAGGCCGAGAGAGAGAAGGAACTGAAAGCTGCTCAACAGCAAGCTAAACTCTGCTAAAACCAAGGCTGATGCGTTCAGTAAGAAACTCAAGGAGAGACAACAGGAGGCTGAGTCCCTGGTCCTAGAGTTGGAGGAGTTGAAGAGAGAGCAGTCTGGCAAGCACCACGGCAATGCGGACGCCCTCTCCCGGCGTGATGCCTTCTTCGCTGCCTTTACCAACGAGGACGTCGGTCCCGAGGAGGGGGATGTGTGATGTCACGAGAGGCTGTGTCCTGGAGGGACGACATCCCCCTGAGGTGGCTGCAAACCCAGACAGCTTGTGGCTCCATCTGCTGGTATGGTAGGGAACTCCACCCCTCTATGGCCAATCTTCCCACGCAGCTGAAACAAATGAGGAGCTGATGAGCTGAAGGTTGGGGAAGGGAAGAGACACAGTCTCCAACCTGGGCTCTCTGGAGGACAAGAGTGCTGCACGTCCACTTCCATGAGGAATATAAGGATTTGGAGATACTTACCTTTGGGAAATACTCACCTTTGGATATATGCACCTGTGGAAATACGTGAGAGACATTTGGAAGGACTTTTTTGCTGGGTTGGCCACTAGCTGCAACGTGGACTACAGTAAGGCTGGGGAAAAGTTATCTGAGCGAGTGAGAATTATGATTTTGGATGTGGAAGAGACATCCCTGAACTGTTAACCCTTAAAGAGCCACAAGAGAACAGAATTTTGTTATATTTTCGTTAATTTCCCAAGACCTATAATAAAATCCTTGTTTTGTTTGAACCTTGTCTCCTTGCACTACTTGAGCAATCCCGCTGAAAGCTGTGTAGCCTCTCGTGACGTCACAACATAGATGGAGGACAATCTATTCCTAGTATTGACTGGATAACACATAGCTGGAGGACAATCTATTCCTAGTATTGTCTGGATAACACATAGATGGTGGACAATCTATTCCTAGTATTGACTGGATAACACATAGATGGAGGACAATCTATTCCTAGTATTGACTGGATAACACATAGATGGAGGACAATCTATTCCCTAGTATTGACTGGATAACACATAGATGGAGGACAATCTATTCCTAGTATTGACTGGATAACACATAGATGGAGGACAATCTATTCCTAGTATTGACTGGATAACACATAGATGGAGGACAATCTATTCCTAGTATTGACTGGATAACACATAGATGGAGGACAATCTATTCCTAGTATTGACTGGATAACACATAGATGGAGGACAATCTATTCCTAGTATTGACTGGATAACACATAGATGGAGGACAATCTATTCCTAGTATTGACTGGATAACACATAGATGGAGGACAATCTATTCCTAGTATTGACTGGATAACACATAGATGGAGGACAATCTATTCCTAGTATTGACTGGATAACACATAGATGGAGGACAATCTATTCCTAGTATTGACTGGATAACACATAGATGGAGGACAATCTATTCCTAGTATTGACTGGATAACACATAGATGGAGGACAATCTATTCCTAGTATTGACAGGATAACACATAGATGGAGGACAATCTATTCCTAGTATTGACTGGATAACACATAGATGGAGGACAATCTATTCCTAGTATTGACTGTTGGATAACACATAGATGGAGGACAATCTATTCCTAGTATTGACTGGATAACACATAGATGGAGGACAATCTATTCCTAGTATTGACTGGATAACACATAGATGGAGGACAATCTATTCTAGTATTGACTGGATAACACATAGATGGAGGGACAATCTATTCCTAGTATTGACTGGATAACACATAGATGGAGGACAATCTATTCCTAGTATTGACTGGATAACACATAGATGGAGGACAATCTATTCCTAGTATTGACTGGATAACACATAGATGGAGGACAATCTATTCCTAGTATTGACTGGATAACACATAGATGGAGGACAATCTATTCCTAGTATTGACTGGATAACACATAGATGGAGGACAATCTATTCCTAGTATTGACTGGATAACACATAGATGGAGGACAATCTATTCCTAGTATTGACTGGATAACACATAGATGGAGGACAATCTATTCCTAGTATTGACTGGATAACACATAGATGGAGGACAATCTATTCCTAGTATTGACTGGATAACACATAGATGGAGGACAATCTATTCTAGTATTGACTGGATAACACATAGATGGAGGACAATCTATTCCTAGTATTGACTGGATAACACATAGATGGAGGACAATCTATTCCTAGTATTGACTGGATAACACATAGATGGAGGACAATCTATTCCTAGTATTGACTGGATAACACATAGATGGAGGACAATCTATTCTAGTATTGACTGGATAACACATAGATGGAGGACAATCTATTCCTAGTATTGACTGGATAACACATAGATGGAGGACAATCTATTCCTAGTATTGACTGGATAACACATAGATGGAGGACAATCTATTCCTAGTATTGACTGGATAACACATAGATGGAGGACAATCTATTCCTAGTATTGACTGGATAACACATAGATGGAGGACAATCTATTCCTAGTATTGACTGGATAACACATAGATGGAGGACAATCTATTCCTAGTATTGACTGGATAACACATAGATGAGGACAATCTATTCCTAGTATTGACTGGATAACACATAGATGGAGGACAATCTATTCCTAGTATTGACTGGATAACACATAGATGGAGGACAATCTATTCCTAGTATTGACTGGATAACACATAGATGGAGGACAATCTATTCCTAGTATTGACTGGATAACACATAGATGGAGGACAATCTATTCCTAGTATTGACTGGATAACACATAGATGGAGGACAATCTATTCCTAGTATTGACTGGATAACACATAGATGGAGGACAATCTATTCCTAGTATTGACTGGATAACACATAGATGGAGGACAATCTATTCCTAGTATTGACTGGATAACACATAGATGGAGGACAATCTATTCCTAGTATTGACTGGATAACACATAGATGGAGGACAATCTATTCCTAGTATTGACTGGATAACACATAGATGGAGGACAATCTATTCCTAGTATTGACTGGATAACACATAGATGGAGGACAATCTATTCCTAGTATTGACTGGATAACACATAGATGGAGGACAATCTATTCCTAGTATTGACTGGATAACACATAGATGGAGGACAATCTATTCCTAGTATTGACTGGATAACACATAGATGGAGGACAGTCTATTCTAGTATTGACTGGATAACACATAGATGGAGGACAATCTATTCTAGTATTGACTGGATAACACATAGATGGAGGACAATCTATTCCTAGTATTGACTGGATAACACATAGATGGAGGACAATCTATTCCTAGTATTGACTGGATAACACATAGATGGAGGACAATCTATTCCTAGTATTGACTGGATAACACATAGATGGAGGACAATCTATTCCTAGTATTGACTGGATAACACATAGATGGAGGACAATCTATTCCTAGTATTGACTGGATAACACATAGATGGAGGACAATCTATTCCTAGTATTGACTGGATAACACATAGATGGAGGACAATCTATTCCTAGTATTGACTGGATAACACATAGATGGAGGACAATCTATTCCTAGTATTGACTGGATAACACATAGATGGAGGACAATCTATTCCTAGTATTGACTGGATAACACATAGATGGAGGACAATCTATTCCTAGTATTGACTGGATAACACATAGATGGAGGACAATCTATTCCTAGTATTGACTGGATAACACATAGATGGAGGACAATCTATTCCTAGTATTGACTGGATAACACATAGATGGAGGACAATCTATTCCTAGTATTGACTGGATAACACATAGATGGAGGACAATCTATTCCTAGTATTGACTGGATAACACATAGATGGAGGACAATCTATTCCTAGTATTGACTGGATAACACATAGATGGAGGACAATCTATTCCTAGTATTGACTGGATAACACATAGATGGAGGACAATCTATTCCTAGTATTGAGTCTGGATAACACATAGATGGAGGACAATCTATTCCTAGTATTGACCTGGATAACACATAGATGGAGGACAATCTATTCCCTAGTATTGACTGGATAACACATAGATGGAGGACAATCTATTCCTAGTATTGATCTGGATAACACATAGATGGAGGACAATCTATTCCTAGTATTGACTGGATAACACATAGATGGAGGACAATCTATTCCTAGTATTGACTGGATAACACATAGATGGAGGACAATCTATTCCTAGTATTGACTGGATAACACATAGATGGAGGACAATCTATTCCTAGTATTGACTGGATAACACATAGATGGAGGACAATCTATTCCCTAGTATTGACTGGATAACACATAGATGGAGGACAATCTATTCCTAGTATTGACTGGATAACACATAGATGGAGGACAATCTATTCCCTAGTATTGACTGGATAACACATAGATGGAGGACAATCTATTCCTAGTATTGACTGGATAACACATAGATGGAGGACAATCTATTCCTAGTATTGACTGGATAACACATAGATGGAGGACAATCTATTCCTAGTATTGACTGGATAACACATAGATGGAGGACAATCTATTCCTAGTATTGACTGTCTGGATAACACATAGATGGAGGACAATCTATTCCTAGTATTGACTGTCTGGATAACACATAGATGGAGGACAATCTATTCCTAGTATTGACTGTCTGGATAACACATAGATGGAGGACAATCTATTCCTAGTATTGACTGGATAACACATAGATGGAGGACAATCTATTCCTAGTATTGACTGGATAACACATAGATGGAGGACAATCTATTCCTAGTATTGACTGGATAACACATAGATGGAGGACAATCTATTCCTAGTATTGACTGGATACACACATAGATGGAGGACAATCTATTCCTAGTATTGACTGGATAACACATAGATGGAGGACAATCTATTCTTAGTATTGACTGCTGGATAACACATAGATGGAGGACAAATCTATTCCTAGTATTGACTGGATAACACATAGATGGAGGACAATCTATTCCTAGTATTGACTGGATAACACATAGATGGAGGACAATCTATTCCTAGTATTGACTGGATAACACATAGATGGAGGACAATCTATTCCTAGTATTGACTGGATAACACATAGATGGAGGACAATCTATTCCTAGTATTGACTGGATAACACATAGATGGAGGACAATCTATTCCTAGTATTGACTGGATAACACATAGATGGAGGACAATCTATTCCTAGTATTGACTGGATAACACATAGATGGTGGACAATCTATTCCTAGTATTGACTGGATAACACATAGATGGAGGACAATCTATTCCTAGTATTGACTGACTGGATAACACATAGATGGAGGACAATCTATTCCTAGTATTGACTGGATAACACATAGATGGAGGACAATCTATTCCTAGTATTGACTGTCTGGATAACACATAGATGGAGGACAATCTATTCCTAGTATTGACTGACTGGATAACACATAGATGGAGGACAATCTATTCCTAGTATTGACTGGATAACACATAGATGGAGGACAATCTATTCCTAGTATTGACTGTCTGGATAACACATAGATGGAGGACAATCTATTCCTAGTATTGACTGATGGATAACACATAGATGGAGGACAATCTATTCCTAGTATTGAGCTGGATAACACATAGATGGAGGGACAATCTATTCCTAGTATTGACTGCTGGATAACACATAGATGGAGGACAATCTATTCCTAGTATTGACTGGATAACACATAGATGGAGGCCAATCTATTCCTAGTATTGACTGGATAACACATAGATGGAGGACAATCTATTCCTAGTATTGACCGGATAACACATAGATGGAGGACAATCTATTCCTAGTATTCTGACTGGATAACACATAGATGGAGGACAATCTATTCCTAGTATTGACGTGGATAACACATAGATGGAGGACAATCTATTCCTAGTATTGACTGGATAACACATAGATGGAGGGACAATCTATTCCTAGTATTGACAGGATAACACATAGATGGAGGACAATCTATTCCTAGTATTGACTGTCTGGATAACACATAGATGGAGGACAATCTATTCCTAGTATTGACTGGATAACACATAGATGGAGGACAATCTATTCCTAGTATTGACTGGATAACACATAGATGGAGGACAATCTATTTCTAGTATTGACTGGATAACACATAGATGGAGGACAATCTATTCCTAGTATTGACTGGATAACACATAGATGGAGAACAATCTATTCCTAGTATTGACTGGATAACACATAGATGGAGGACAATCTATTCCTAGTATTGACTGGATAACACATAGATGGAGGACAATCTATTCCTAGTATTGACTGGATAACACATAGATGGAGGACAATCTATTCCTAGTATTGACTGGATAACACATAGATGGAGGACAATCTATTCCTAGTATTGACTGGATAACACATAGATGGAGGACAATCTATTCCTAGTATTGACTGGATAACACATAGATGGAGGACAATCTATTCCTAGTATTGACGTGGATAACACATAGATGGAGGACAATCTATTCCTAGTATTGACGTGGATAACACATAGATGGAGGACAATCTATTCCTAGTATTGACTGGATAACACATAGATGGAGGACAATCTATTCCTAGTATTGAGCTGGATAACACATAGATGGAGGACAATCTATTCCCTAGTATTGACTGGATAACACATAGATGGAGGACAATCTATTCCTAGTATTGACTGGATAACACATAGATGGAGGACAATCTATTCCTAGTATTGACTGGATAACACATAGATGGAGGACAATCTATTCCTAGTATTGACTGGATAACACATAGATGGAGGACAATCTATTCCTAGTATTGACTGGATAACACATAGATGGAGGACAATCTATTCCTAGTATTGACTGGATAACACATAGATGGAGGACAATCTATTCCTAGTATTGACTGGATAACACATAGATGGAGGACAATCTATTCCTAGTATTGACTGGATAACACATAGATGGAGGACAATCTATTCCTAGTATTGACTGGATAACACATAGATGGAGGACAATCTATTCCCTAGTATTGACTGGATAACACATAGATGGAGGACAATCTATTCCTAGTATTGACTGGATAACACATAGATGGAGGACAATCTATTCCTAGTATTGACTGGATAACACATAGATGGAGGACAATCTATTCCTAGTATTGACTGGATAACACATAGATGGAGGACAATCTATTCCCAGTATTGACTGGATAACACATAGATGGAGGACAATCTATTCCTAGTATTGACTGGATAACACATAGATGGAGGACAATCTATTCCTAGTATTGACTGGATAACACATAGATGGAGGACAATCTATTCCTAGTATTGACTGTCTGGATAACACATAGATGGAGGACAATCTATTCCTAGTATTGACTGGATAACACATAGATGGAGGACAATCTATTCCTAGTATTGACTGGATAACACATAGATGGAGGACAATCTATTCCTAGTATTGACTGGATAACACATGGATGGAGGACAATCTATTCCTAGTATTGACTGGATAACACATAGATGGAGGACAATCTATTCCTAGTATTGACTGGATAACACATAGATGGAGGACAATCTATTCCTAGTATTGACTGGATAACACATAGATGGAGGACAATCTATTCCTAGTATTGTCTGGATAACACATAGATGGAGGACAATCTATTCCTAGTATTGACTGGATAACACATAGATGGAGGACAATCTATTCCTAGTATTGACTGGATAACACATAGATGGAGGACAATCTATTCCTAGTATTGACTGGATAACACATAGATGGAGGACAATCTATTCCTAGTATTGTCTGGATAACACATAGATGGAGGACAATCTATTCCTAGTATTGACTGGATAACACATAGATGGAGGACAATCTATTCCTAGTATTGACTGGATAACACATAGATGGAGGACAATCTATTTCTAGTATTGACTGTCTGGATAACACATAGATGGAGGAAAATCTATTCCTAGTATTGACTGGATAACACATAGATGGAGGACAATCTATTCCTAGTATTGACTGGATAACACATAGATGGAGGACAATCTATTCCTAGTATTGACTGGATAACACATAGATGGAGGACAATCTATTCCTAGTATTGACTGTCTGGATAACACATAGATGGAGGACAATCTATTCCTAGTATTGACTGGATAACACATAGATGGAGGACAATCTATTCCTAGTATTGACTGGATAACACATAGATGGAGGACAATCTATTCCTAGTATTGACTGGATAACACATAGATGGAGGACAATCTATTCCTAGTATTGACTGGATAACACATAGATGGAGGACAATCTATTCCTAGTATTGACTGGATAACACATAGATGGAGGACAATCTATTCCTAGTATTGACTGGATAACACATAGATGGAGGACAATCTATTCCTAGTATTGACTGGATAACACATAGATGGAGGACAATCTATTCCTAGTATTGACTGGATAACACATAGATGGAGGACAATCTATTCCTAGTATTGACTGTCTGGATAACACATAGATGGAGGACAATCTATTCCCTAGTATTGACTGGATAACACATAGATGGTGGACGATCTTTTCCTAGTATTGACTGGATAACACATAGATGGAGGACAATCTATTCCTAGTATTGACTGGATAACACATAGATGGAGGACAATCTATTCCTAGTATTGACTGGATAACACATAGATGGAGGACAATCTATTCCTAGTATTGACTGGATAACACATAGATGGAGGACAATCTATTCCCTAGTATTGACTGGATAACACATAGATGGAGGACAATCTATTCCTAGTATTGACTGGATAACACAGATGGAGGACAATCTATTCCTAGTATTGACTGGATAACACATAGATGGAGGACAATCTATTCCCAGTATTGACTGGATAACACATAGATGGAGGACAATCTATTCCTAGTATTGACTGGATAACACATAGATGGAGGACAATCTATTCCTAGTATTGACTGGATAACACATTGTGATGTCACGAGAGGCTGTGTCCTGGAGGGACGTTACATCCCCCTGAGGTGGCTGCAAACCCAGACAGCTATGGCTCCATCTGCTGGTATGGTCGGGAACTCCACCCCTCTATGGCCAATCTTCCCACGCAGCTGAAACAAATGAGGAGCTGATGAGCTGAAGGTTGGGGAAGGAAGAGACACAGTCTCCAACCTGGGCTCTCTGGAGGACAAGAGTGCTGCACGTCCACTTCCATGAGGAATATAAGGATTTGGAGATACTTACCTTTGGGAAATACTCACCTTTGGATATATGCACCTGTGGAAATACGTGAGAGACATTTGGAAGGACTTTTTGCTGGGTTGGCCACTAGCTGCAACGTGGACTTCAGTAAGGCTGGGGAAAAGTTATCTGAGCGAGTGAGAATTATGATTTTGGATGTGGAAGAGACATCCCTGAACTGTTAACCCTTAAAGAGCCACAAGAGAACAGAATTTTGTTATATTTTCGTTAATTTCCCAAGACCTATAATAAAATCCTTGTTTTGTTTTGAACCTTGTCTCCTTGCACTACTTGAGCAATCCCGCTGAAAGCTGTGTAGCCTCTCGTGACGTCACAGATGGTGGAGAAACACGGGAAAGCTCAAGCGTTAATAGTGCATGTCAGAGGAGGATACCGAAGGTTTGATCACCCAGTTTTCCAAGTTGGCCGTAGGCTCCCCGCCGACGGAAATGGAGGACATATTGAAAGCCCTTGTTGCTGGCCAGCAAGCCCAGATGCAAGCAAACGTGGCTCTCTTGGAGGAGCAAAAGAAAGCCAACCTTCTGAAGGCAGAGGAATTGCAGTTGCAGAGACAGAGGGTTGTCCAAAATACCCGCCCAATAAAGGCAAGTGACTTTATATCTAAGATGGGAGCTACCGATGACATTGAGGCATACCTGCATGCATTTGAGGCCACGGCCACTAGGGTGCCTGGCCCAAGCAACAGTGGGTTGGTCTGTTAGCCCCCTTTCTAACCGGGGAATCGCTGAATGCTGTCCGGGACCTGGGCCCTGACCAGGTTACTGACTATGATGCCCTGAAGTCTGAGATCCTCAGCAGATATGGACTCACAAAGTTTGGTATGGCCCAGCGCTTTCACAGCTGGACCTTCCAACCAGACCAACCTCCTCGGGCGCAGATGCATGAACTTGTCCGAATCGCAAGGAAATGGCTGGATCCGCAGAGGAATACAGCAGCGGCGGTGGTGAGGCCGTTGTGGTGGATCGTTACCTACGCGCCCTGCCTTATGAGGCAAAACGGTTCATCAGTCAACAGGCCTTGACCACGGCTGATCTGACCGTGGAAGCTGTGGAAAAGTACCAGGCCACAGCGGAGATGCTGAATGCTTCCCGAAAAGACCCCAGGAGGGCGGCCCCACCACAAATGGGAAGAACCCGTCCAAAGGACCCCAAGGTCTCGAACCCAGCCACGTCAGGACTTATCCCGGCTCCAGGGGAGCCAGAAACCAGGCGGGTCCAAGAAGAGTACACCAGGAGGGGGAAACTCGACAGTGTTACCGGTGTGGGGGAGATGGGACATATCTCCTGGCAGTGTGGGAAACCAGCCGATGAACCTATGCCCACTGCGGAGTCCTCCAGCTCAGCACCCCACACCGTTTTGCCTCGCTCTTGGGAGTCGTAGATGGCGGCCCAGATCGACCCCCACCTGCCCGGTAACTGTGAATCACCATGATGTGGAGGCCTTACTGGATTCTGGTAGCCGGGCCACCCTGGTGCGTAAGGATTTGGTGGGCCCAACGTGTCTGACCCGGGAAAGTCCTCCCAGTTTCCTGTGTCCATGGGGACACCAGAGAATACCCATTACTGAACTTACAATGACCAGCACACGGGAACCATACACGACGACGGCGGGGGTGGTTGATTCCCTCCCCGTCCCTGTCCTAATTGGGACGAGAGACTGCCCAGCCTTTTACCCACTCTGGAGAGAGTCTCAGGAGAGGATAACCCGAGTACCTCGGAAACGGAGAGGCAAGACTCATCCTGGGAAGGCTCCCGGTGCAATCCTCCGAGTTACTCACTCCCGCCCGGGCTCCGATAGGGATGGCAGGTGCCCAGACCCGACACAGAGACGGAGCTACAGAATCTGGACAAAGAACTGTCTGGTCTGGAAGGGGACCGCTGAGAGGTATCGTTTGTTAAAGCAACAGTTAGACATGAAGACAGAAGAGTTAGATATCCTCCAGGCTAAACTCCAACAGAGCTCCTTCCTAAGCAACAGGAGGAGCTGGAGAGGCTGCGCAGGACCATCGAGGAGTGTGAGGAGACCCTGCGCAGTAGTAAGGAGGTCCAGAAGAAGGCAGAGGAGAAGTACAAGGTGTTGAGAACAAGATGAAGAATGCGGAGGCCGAAGAGAGAGAGAGAAGGAACTGAAAGCTGCTCAACAGAAGCTAAACTCTGCTAAAACCAAGGCTGATGCGTTCAGTAAGAAACTCAAGGAGAGACAACAGGAGGCTGAGTCCCTGGTCCTAGAGTTGGAGGAGTTGAAGAGAGAGCAGTCTGGCAAGCACCACGGCAATGCGGACGCCCTCTCCCGGCGTGATGCCTTCTTCGCTGCCTTTACCCGACGAGGGACGTCGGTCCCGAGGAGGGGGATGTGTGATGTCACGAGAGGCTGTGTCCTGAGGGAACGTTACATCCCCCTGAGGTGGCTGCAAACCCAGACAGCTATGGCTCCATCTGCTGGTATGGTAGGGAACTCCACCCTCTATGGCCAATCTTCCCACGAACAGCTGAAACAAATAGAGGAGCTGATGAGCTGAAGGTTGGGGAAGGGGAAGAGACACAGTCTCCAACCTGGGCTCTCTGGAGGACAAGAGTGCTGCACGTCCACTTCCATGAGGAATATAAGGATTTGGGAGATACTTACCTTGGGAAATACTCACCTTTGGATATATGCACCTGTGGAAATACGTGAGAGACATTTGGAAGGACTTTTTGCTGGGTTGGCCACTAGCTGCAACGTGGACTACAGTAAGGCTGGGGAAAAGTTATCTGAGCGAGTGAGAATTATGATTTTGGATGTGGAAGAGACATCCCTGAACTGTTAACCCTTAAAGAGCCACAAGAGAACAGAATTTTGTTATATTTTCGTTAATTTCCCAAGACCTATAATAAAATCCTTGTTTTGTTTGAACCTTGTCTCCTTGCACTACTTGAGCAATCCCGCTGAAAGCTGTGTAGCCTCTCGTGACGTCACAACATAGATGGAGGACAATCTATTCCTAGTATTGACTGGATAACACATAGCTGGAGGACAATCTATTCCTAGTATTGTCTGGATAACACATAGATGGTGGACAATCTATTCCTAGTATTGACTGGATAACACATAGATGGAGGACAATCTATTCCTAGTATTGACTGGATAACACATAGATGGAGGACAATCTATTCCTAGTATTGACTGGATAACACATAGATGGAGGACAATCTATTCCTAGTATTGACTGGATAACACATAGATGGAGGACAATCTATTCCTAGTATTGACTGGATAACACATAGATGGAGGACAATCTATTCCTAGTATTGACTGGATAACACATAGATGGAGGACAATCTATTCCTAGTATTGACTGGATAACACATAGATGGAGGACAATCTATTCCTAGTATTGACTGGATAACACATAGATGGAGGACAATCTATTCCTAGTATTGACTGGATAACACATAGATGGAGGACAATCTATTCCTAGTATTGACTGGATAACACATAGATGGAGGACAATTCGTATTTGGACAATCTATTCCTAGTATTGACTGGATAACACATAGATGGAGGACAATCTATTCCTAGTATTGACTGGATAACACATAGATGGAGGACAATCTATTCCTAGTATTGACTGGATAACACATAGATGGAGGACAATCTATTCCTAGTATTGACTGGATAACACATAGATGGAGGACAATCTATTCCTAGTATTGACTGGATAACACATAGATGGAGGACAATCTATTCCTAGTATTGACTGGATAACACATAGATGGGAGGACAATCTATTCCTAGTATTGACTGGATAACACATAGATGGAGGACAATCTATTCCTAGTATTGACTGGATAACACATAGATGGAGGACAATCTATTCCTAGTATTGACTGGATAACACATAGATGGAGGACAATCTATTCCCAGTATTGACTGGATAACACATAGATGGAGGACAATCTATTCCTAGTATTGACTGGATAACACATAGATGGAGGACAATCTATTCCTAGTATTGACTGGATAACACATAGATGGAGGACAGTCTATTCCTAGTATTGACTGGATAACACATAGCTGGAGGACAATCTATTCCTAGTATTGACTGGATAACACATAGATGGAGGACAATCTATTCCCTAGTATTGACTGGATAACACATAGATGGAGGACAATCTATTCCTAGTATTGACTGGATAACACATAGATGGAGGACAATCTATTCCTAGTATTGACTGGATAACACATAGATGGAGGACAATCTATTCCTAGTATTGACTGGATAACACATAGATGGAGGACAATCTATTCCTAGTATTGACTGGATAACACATAGATGGAGGACAATCTATTCCTAGTATTGACTGGATAACACATAGATGGAGGACAATCTATTCCCTAGTATTGACTGGATAACACATAGATGGAGGACAATCTATTCCTAGTATTGACTGGATAACACATAGATGGAGGACAATCTATTCCACTGGATAACACAGTGGAGGCCTATCCTAGTATTGACTGGATAACACATAGATGGAGGACAATCTATTCCTAGTATTGACTGGATAAACATAGATGGAGGACAATCTATTCCTAGTATTGACTGGATAACACATAGATGGAGGGACAATCTATTCCTAGTATTGACTGGATAACACATAGATGGAGGACAATCTATTCCTAGTATTGACTGGATAACACATAGATGGAGGACAATCTATTCCCTAGTATTGACTGGATAACACATTAGATGGAGGACAATCTATTCCTAGTATTGACTGGATAACACATAGATGGAGGACAATCTATTCCTAGTATTGACTGGATAACACATAGATGGAGGACAATCTATTCCTAGTATTGACTGGATAACACATAGATGGAGGAGACAATCTATTCCAGTATTGACTGGATAACACATAGATGGAGGACAATCTATTCCTAGTATTGACTGGATAACACATAGATGGAGGACAATCTATTCCTAGTATTGACTGGATAACACATAGATGGAGGACAGTCTATTCCTAGTATTGACTGGATAACACATAGCTGGAGGACAATCTATTCCTAGTATTGTCTGGATAACACATAGATGGTGGACAATCTATTCCTAGTATTGACTGGATAACACATAGATGGAGGACAATCTATTCCTAGTATTGACTGGATAACACATAGATGGAGGACAATCTATTCCTAGTATTGACTGGATAACACATAGATGGAGGACAATCTATTCCTAGTATTGACTGGATAACACATAGATGGAGGACAATCTATTCCTAGTATTGACTGGATAACACATAGATGGAGGACAATCTATTCCTAGTATTGACTGGATAACACATAGATGGAGGACAATCTATTCCCTAGTATTGACTGGATAACACATAGATGGAGGACAATCTATTCCTAGTATTGACTGGATAACACATAGATGGAGGACAATCTATTCCTAGTATTGACTGGATAACCACATAGATGGAGGACAATCTATTCCTAGTAATGACTGGGATAACACATAGATGGAGGACAATCTATTCCTAGTATTGACGTCTGGATAACACATAGATGGAGGACAATCTATTCCTAGTATTGACTGGATAACACATAGATGGAGGACAATCTATTCCTAGTATTGACTGGATAACACATAGATGGAGGACAATCTATTCCTAGTATTGACTGGATAACACATAGATGGAGGACAATCTATTCCTAGTATTGACTGGATAACACATAGATGGAGGACAATCTATTCCTAGTATTGACTGGATAACACATAGATGGAGGACAATCTATTCCTAGTATTGACTGGATAACACATAGATGGAGGACAATCTATTCCTAGTATTGAGCTGGATAACACATAGATGGAGGACAATCTATTCCTAGTATTGACTGGAGTAAATACATAGATGGAGGACAATCTATTCCTAGTATTGAGCTGGATAACACATAGATGGAGGACAATCTATTCCTAGTATTGACTGGATAACACATAGATGGAGGACAATCTATTCCTAGTATTGACTGTCTGGATAACACATAGATGGAGGACAATCTATTCCTAGTATTGACTGGATAACACATAGATGGAGGACAATCTATTCCTAGTATTGACTGGATAACACATAGATGGAGTGACAACCTATTCCTAGTATTGACTCTGTCTGGATAACACATAGATGGAGGACAATCTATTCCTAGTATTGACTGTGATAACACATAGATGGAGACCATTCCTAGTATTGACTGTCTGGATAACACATAGATGGAGGACAATCTATTCCTAGTATTGATACTGGATAACATAGATGGAGGACAATCTATTCCTAGTATTGACTGGATAACACATAGATGGAGGACAATAGTATTGACTGAATAGATAACACATAGATGGAGGACAACTATTCCTAGTATTGACCGGATAACACATAGATGGAGGACAATCTATTCCTGAGTATTGACTGTCTGGATAACCACATAGATGGAGGACAATCTATTCCCAGCATTGACTGAATGGATAACACATAGATGGAGGACAATCTATTCCTAGTATTGACATGGATAACACATAGATGGAGGACAATCTATTCCTAGTATTGACTGGATAACACATAGATGGAGGGACAATCTATTCCTAGTATTGACTGTCTGGATAACACATAGATGGAGGACAATCTATTCCTAGTATTGACTGGATAACACATAGATGGAGGACAATCTATTCCTAGTATTGACTGGGATAACACATAGATGGAGGACAATCTATTCCTAGTATTGACTGGATAACACATAGATGGAGGACAATCTATTCCTAGTATTGACTGGATAACACATAGATGGAGGACAATCTATTCTAGTATTGTTGTCTGGATAACACATAGATGGGAGGACAATCTATTCTAGTATTGACTGGATAACACATAGATGGAGGACAATCTATTCCTAGTATTGACTGGATAACACATAGATGGAGGACAATCTATTCCTAGTATTGACTGGATAACACATAGATGGAGGACAATCTATTCCTAGTATTGACTGGATAACATAGATGGAGGACAATCTATTCCCTAGTATTGACTGTCTGGATAACACATAGATGGAGGACAATCTATTCCTAGTATTGACTGGATGATAACACATAGATGGAGGACAATCTATTCCTAGTATTGACTGAATGGATAATCACATAGATGGAGGACCAATCTATTCCTAGTATTGACTGGATAACACATAGATGGAGGACAATCTATTCCTAGTATTGACTGTCTGGATAACACATAGATGGAGGACAATCTAT
The DNA here is from genome assembly GCF_020615455.1 of Coregonus clupeaformis. Classification (NCBI taxonomy): domain Eukaryota; kingdom Metazoa; phylum Chordata; class Actinopteri; order Salmoniformes; family Salmonidae; genus Coregonus; species Coregonus clupeaformis. The sequence continues at coordinate 29,883 of NW_025536967.1, forward strand.
TCTAGTATTGACTGGATAACACATAGATGGAGGACAATCTATTCTAGTATTGACTGGATAACACATAGATGGAGGGACAATCTATTCCCTAGTATTGACTGGATAACACATAGATGGAGGACAATCTATTCCTAGTATTGACTGGATAACTACATAGATGGAGGACAATCTATTCCTAGTATTGACTGGATAACACATAGATGGAGGACAATCTATTCCTAGTATTGACTGGATAACACATAGATGGAGGACAATCTATTCCTAGTATTGACTGGATAACACATAGATGGAGGACAATCTATTCCTAGTATTGACTGGATAACACATAGATGGAGGACAATCTATTCCTAGTATTGACTGGATAACACATAGATGGAGGACAATCTATTCCCTAGTATTGACTGGATAACACATAGATGGAGGACAATCTATTCCTAGTATTGACTGGATAACACATAGATGGAGGACAATCTATTCCTAGTATTGACTGGATAACACATAGATGGAGGACAATCTATTCCTAGTATTGACTGGATAACACATAGATGGAGGACAATCTATTCCTAGTATTGACTGGATAACACATAGATGGAGGACAATCTATTCCTAGTATTGACTGGATAACACATAGATGGAGTATAATTCCTAGTATTGACTGGATAACACATAGATGAGGACAATCTATTCCTAGTATTGACTGGATAACACATAGATGGAGGACAATCTATTCCTAGTATTGACTGGATAACACATAGATGGAGGACAATCTATTCCTAGTATTGACTGGATAACACATAGATGGAGGACAATCTATTCCTAGTATTGACTGGATAACACATAGATGGAGGACAATCTATTCCTAGTATTGACTGGATAACACATAGATGGAGGACAATCTATTCCTAGTATTGACTGGATAACACATAGATGGAGGACAATCTATTCCTAGTATTGACTGGATAACACATAGATGGAGGACAATCTATTCCTAGTATTGACTGGATAACACATAGATGGAGGACAATCTATTCCTAGTATTGACTGGATAACACATAGATGGAGGACAATCTATTCCTAGTATTGACTGGATAACACATAGATGGAGGACAATCTATTCCTAGTATTGACTGGATAACACATAGATGGAGGACAATCTATTCCTAGTATTGACTGGATAACACATAGATGGAGGACAATCTATTCCTAGTATTGACTGGATAACACATAGATGGAGGACAATCTATTCCTAGTATTGACTGGATAACACATAGATGGAGGACAATCTATTCCTGGAGTATTGACTGGATAACACATAGATGGAGGACAATCTAATTCCTAGTATTGAACGAATTGGATAACACATAGATGGAGGACAATCTATTCCCAGTATTGACTGGATAACACATAGATGGAGGACAATCTATTCCTAGTATTGACTGGATAACACATAGATGGAGGACAATCTATTCCTAGTATTGACTGGATAACACATAGATGGAGGACAATCTATTCCTAGTATTGACTGGATAACACATAGATGGAGGACAATCTATTTCTAGTATTGACTGGATAACACATAGATGGAGGACAATCTATTCCTAGTATTGACTGGATAACACATAGATGGAGGACAATCTATTCCTAGTATTGACTGGATAACACATAGATGGAGGACAATCTATTCCTAGTATTGACTGGATAACACATAGATGGAGGACAATCTATTCCTAGTATTGACTGGATAACACATAGATGGAGGACAATCTATTCCTAGTATTGACTGGATAACACATAGATGGAGGACAATCTATTCCTAGTATTGACTGGATAACACATAGATGGAGGACAATCTATTCCTAGTATTGACTGGATAACACATAGATGGAGGACAATCTGCGATTCCTAGTATTGACTGGATAACACATAGATGGAGGATAATCTATTCCTAGTATTGACTGGATAACACATAGATGGAGGACAATCTATTCCTAGTATTGACTGGATAACACATAGATGGAGGACAATCTAGTCCCTAGTATTGACTGGATAACACATAGATGGAGGACAATCTATTCCTAGTATTGACTGGATAACACATAGATGGAGGACAATCTATTCCTAGTATTGACTGGATAACACATAGATGGAGGACAATCTATTCCTAGTATTGACTGACTGGATAACACATAGATGGAGGACAATCTATTCCTAGTATTGACTGTCTGGATAACACATAGATGGAGGACAATCTATTCCTAGTATTGACTGGATAACACATAGATGGAGGACAATCTATTCCTAGTATTGACTGGATAACACATAGATGGAGGACAATCTATTCCTAGTATTGACTGGATAACACATAGATGGAGGACAATCTATTCCTAGTATTGACTGGATAACACATAGATGGTGGACAATCTATTCCTAGTATTGAGCTGGATAACACATAGATGGAGGACAATCTATTCCTAGTACTGACTGGATAACACATAGATGGAGGACAATCTATTCCTAGTATTGACTGGATAACACATAGATGGAGGACAATCTATTCCTAGTATTGACTGGATAACACATAGATGGAGGACAATCTATTCCTAGTATTGACTGGATAACACATAGATGGAGGACAATCTATTCCCTAGTATTGACTGGATAACACATAGATGGAGGACAATCTATTCCTAGTATTGACTGTCTGGATAACACATAGATGGAGGACAATCTATTCCTAGTATTGACTGACTGGATAACACATAGATGGAGGACAATCTATTCCTAGTATTGACTGGATAACACATAGATGGAGGACAATCTATTCCTAGTATTGACTGGATAACACATAGATGGAGGACAATCTATTCCTAGTATTGACTGGATAACACATAGATGGAGGAAAATCTATTCTAGTATTGACTGTCTGGATAAACATAGATGGAGGACAATCTATTCCTAGTATTGACTGGATAACACATAGATGGAGGACAATCTATTCCTAGTATTGACTGGATAACACATAGATGGAGGACAATCTATTCCTAGTATTGACTGGATAACACATAGATGGAGGACAATCTATTCCTAGTATTGACTCTGGATAACACATAGATGGAGGACAATCTATTCCTAGTATTGACTGTGCTGGATAACACATAGATGGAGGACAATCTATTCCTAGTATTGACTGATAACACATAGATGGAGGACAATCTATTCCTAGTATTGACTGTCTGGATAACACATAGATGGAGGACAATCTATTCCTAGTATTGACTGAATAACACATAGATGGAGGACAATCTATTCCTAGTATTGACTGGGATAACACATAGATGGAGGACAATCTATTCCTAGTATTGACTGACTGGATAACACATAGATGGAGGACAATCTATTCCCTAGTATTGACTGGATAACACATAGATGGAGGACAATCTATTCCTAGTATTGACTGGATAACACATAGATGGAGGACAATCTATTCCTAGTATTGACTGTCTGGATAACACATAGATGGAGGACAATCTATTCCTAGTATTGACTGACTGGATAACACATAGATGGAGGACAATCTATTCCTAGTTTATTGACTGGATAACACATAGATGGAGGACAATCTATTCCTAGTATTGACTGACTGGATAACACATAGATGGAGGACAATCTATTCCTAGATGACTGGATAACACATAGATGGAGGACAATCTATTCCTAGTATTGACTGGATAACACATAGATGGAGGACAATCTATTCAGTATTGACTGGATAACACATAGATGGAGGACAATCTATTCTAGTATTGAGTCTGGATAACACATAGATGGAGGACAATCTATTCCTAGTATTGACTGGATAACACATAGATGGAGGACAATCTATTCCTAGTATTGACTGGATAACACATAGATGGAGGACAATCTATTCCTAGTATTGACTGGATAACACATAGATGGAGGACAATCTATTCCTAGTATTGACTGGATAACACATAGATGGAGGACAATCTATTCCTAGTATTGACTGGATGAACACATAGATGGAGGACAATCTATTCTTAGTATGACTGGATAACACATAGATGGAGTGACAATCTATTCCTAGGTATTGACTGGATAACACATAGATGGAGGACAATCTATTCCTAGTATTGACTGGATAACACATAGATGGAGGACAATCTATTCCTAGTATTGACTGTCTGGATAACACATAGATGGAGGACAATCTATTCCTAGTATTGACTGGATAACACATAGATGGAGGACAATCTATTCTAGTATTGACTGGATAACACATAGATGGAGGACAATCTATTCCCTAGTATTGACTGGATAACACATAGATGGAGGACAATCTATTCCTAGTATTGAACTGGATAACACATAGATGGAGGACAATCTATTCCTAGTATTGACTGGATAACACATAGATGGAGGACAATCTATTCCTAGTATTGACTGGATAACACATAGATGGAGGACAATCTATTCCTAGTATTGACTGGATAACACATAGATGGAGGACAATCTATTCCTAGTATTGACTGGATAACACATAGATGGAGGACAATCTATTCCTAGTATTGACTGGATAACACACATAGATGGAGGACAATCTATTCCTAGTATTGACTGGATAACACATAGATGGAGGACAATCTATTCCTAGTATTGACTGGATAACACATAGATGGAGGACAATCTATTCCTAGTATTGACTGGATAACACATAGATGGAGGACAATATTCCCTAGTATTGACTGGATAACACATAGATGGAGGACAATCTATTCCTAGTATTGACTGGATAACACATAGATGGAGGACAATCTATTCCTAGTATTGACTGGATAACACATAGATGGAGGACAATCTATTCCTAGTATTGACCTGGATAACACATAGATGGAGGACAATCTATTCCCTAGTATTGACTGGATAACACATAGATGGAGTGACAATCTATTCTAGTATTGACTGGATAACACATAGATGGAGGACAATCTATTCCTAGTATTGACGATAACACATAGATGGAGAACAATCTATTCTATTGACTGATAACACATAGATGGAGGACAATCTATTCGTATTGACTGGATAACACATAGATGGAGGATAATCTATTCCTAGTATTGACTGAATAACACATAGATGGAGGACAATCTATTCCTAGTATTGACTGGATAACACATAGATGGAGGACAATCTATTCCTAGTATTGACTGGATAACACATAGATGGAGGACAACTATTCCTAGTATTGACTGGATAACACATAGATGGAGGACAATCATTCCCAGTATTGGATAATACATAGATGAGACAATCTATTCCTAGTATTGACTGGATAACACATAGATGGAGGGACAATCTATTCCCTAGTATTGACTGGGATAACACATAGATGGAGGACAATCTATTCCTAGTATTGACTGGATAACACATAGATGGGAGGACAATCTATTCCTAGTATTGACTGGATAACACATAGATGGAGGACAATCTATTCCTAGATTGCTGGATAAACATAGATGGAGGACAATCATTCTAGTATTGACTGGATAACACATAGATGGAGGACAATCTATTCCTAGTATTGACTGGATAACACATAGATGGAGGACAATCTATTCCTAGTATTGACTGGATAACACATAGATGGAGGACAATCTATTCCTAGTATTGACTGGATAACACATAGATGGAGTGACAATCTATTCCTAGTATTGACTGGATAACACATAGATGGAGGACAATCTATTCCTAGTATTGACTGGATAACACATAGATGGAGGACAATCTATTCCTAGTATTGACTGGATAACACATAGATGGAGGACAATCTATTCCTAGTATTGACTGTCCTGATAACACATAGATGGAGGACAATCTATTCCTAGTATTGACTGGATAACACATAGATGGAGGACAATCTATTCCTAGTATTGACTGGATACACATAGATGGAGGACAATTATTCAGATTGATGGATAACACATAGATGGAGGACAATATTCTAGTATTGACCTGGATAACACATAGATGGAGGACAATCTATTCTAGTATTGACTTGATAACACATAGTGGATGATGACAAACAGTATTGACTGGATAACACATAGATGGAGGACAATCTATTCCTAGTATTGACTGGAGTAACACATAGATGGAGGACAATCTATTCTAGTATTGATGGATAACACATAGATGGAGGACAACTATTCCCAGTATTGACTGGATAACACATAGATGGAGGACAATCTATTCCTAGTATTGACTGGATACACATAGATGGAGGACAATCTATTCCTAGTATTGACTGGATAACACATAGATGGAGGACAATCTATTCCTAGTATTGACTGGATAACACATAGATGGAGGACAATCTATTCCTAGTATGACTGACTGGATAACACATAGATGGAGGACAATCTATCCTAGTATTGACTGATAACACATAGATGGAGGACAATCTATTCCTAGTATTGACTGGATAACACATAGATGGAGGACAATCTATTCCTAGTATTGACTGGATGATAAACATAGATGGAGGACAATCTATTCCTAGTATTGACTGGATAACACATAGATGGAGGACAATCTATTCCTAGTATTGACTGGATAACACATAGATGGAGGACAATCTATTCTAGTATTGACGTCTGGATAACACATAGATGGAGGACAATCTATTCCTAGTATTGACTGGATAACACATAGATGGAGGACAATCTATTCCTATTGTCTGGATAACACATAGATGGAGGACAATCTATTCCTTGACTGGATAACACAGATGAGACATCTTCTAGTATTGACTGGATAACATAAGATGGAGGAAATCTATTCTAGTATTGACTGATGGATAACACATAGATGGAGGACAATCTATTCCTAGTATTGACTGGATAACACATAGATGGAGGACAATCTATTCTAGTATTGACTGGATAACACATAGATGGAGGACAATCTATTCTAGTATTGACTGGATAACACACAGATGGAGGACAATCTATTCCTAGTATTGACTGGATAACACAAGATGGAGGACAATCTATTCCAGTATTGACTGGATAACACATAGATGGAGGACAATCTATTCTAGTATTGACTGGATAACACATAGATGGAGGACAATCTATTCCTAGTATTGACTGGATAACACATAGATAGAGGACAATCTATTCCTAGTATTGACTGGATAACACATAGATGGAGGACAATCTATTCCTAGTATTGACTGGATAACACATAGATGGAGGACAATCTATTCCTAGTATTGACTGGATAACACATAGATGGAGGACAATCTATTCCTAGTATTGACTGGATAACACATAGATGGAGGACAATCTATTCCTAGTATTGAGCTGGATAACACATAGATGGAGGACAATCTATTCCCTAGTATTGACTGAAGGATAACACATAGATGGAGGACAATCTATTTCTAGTATTGACTGGATAACACATAGATGGAGGACAACTATTCCTAGTATTGACTGGATAACACATAGATGGAGGACAATCTATTCCCTAGTATTGAGCTGGATAACACATAGATGGAGGACAATCTATTCCTAGTATTGACTGGATAACACATAGATGGAGGACAATCTATTCCTAGTATTGACTGGATAACACATAGATGGAGGACAATCTATTCCTAGTATTGACTGGATAACACATAGATGGAGGACAATCTATTCCTAGTATTGACTGGATAACTACATAGATGGAGGACAATCTATTCCTAGTATTGACTGGATAACACATAGATGGAGGACAATCTATTCCTAGTATTGACTGGATAACACATAGATGGAGGACAATCTATTCCTAGTATTGACTGGATAACACATAGATGGAGGACAATCTAAATAATAGAATAACATGAATGAGATAGCTATTCCTAGTATTGACTGGATAACACATAGATGGAGGACAATCTATTCCTAGTATTGACTGGATAACACATAGATGGAGGACAATCTATTCCTAGTATTGACTGGATAACACATAGATGGAGGACAATCTATTCCCAGTATTGACTGGATAACACATAGATGGAGGACAATCTATTCCCTAGTATTGACTGGATAACACATAGATGGAGGACAATCTATTCCTAGTATTGACTGGATAACACATAGATGGAGGACAATCTATTCCTAGTATTGACTGAAGGATAACACATAGATGGAGGACAATCTATTCCTAGTATTGACTGGATAACACATAGATGGAGGACAATCTATTCCTTACGTATTGACTGGATGCCAACACATAGATGGAGGACAATCTATTCTAGTATTGACTGGATAACACATAGATGGAGGACAATCTATTCCTAGTATTGACTGGATAACACATAGATGGAGGACAATCTATTCCTAGTATTGACTGGATAACACATAGATGGAGGACAATCTATTCCTGGTATTGACTGGATAATACATAGATGGAGGACAATCTATTCCTAGTATTGACTGGATAACACAGTAGATGGAGGACAATCTATTCCTAGTATGACTGACTGGATAACACATAGATGGAGGACAATCTATTCCTAGTATTGACTGGATAACACATAGATGGAGGACAATCTATTCCTAGACAGACTGGATAACATAGATGGAGGACAATCTATTCCTAGTATTGACTGGATAACACATAGATGGAGACAATCTATTCTAGTATTGACTGGATAACACATAGATGGAGGACAATCTATTCCTAGTATTGACTGGATAACACATAGATGGAGGGACAATCTATTCCTAGTATTGACTGGATAACACAAAGATGGAGGACAATCTATTTCTAGTATTGACTGGATAACACATAGATGGAGGGACAATCTATTCCTAGTATTGACTGGATAACACATAGATGGAGGACAACATTTAGTATTGACTGGATAACACATAGATGGAGGACAATCTATTCCTAGTATTGACTGGATAACACATAGATGGAGGACAATCTATTCCCCTAGTATTGACTGGATAACACATAGATGGAGGACAATCTATTCCCAGTATTGACTGGATAACACATAGATGGAGGGACAATCTATTCTAGTATCTGACTGGATAACACATAGATGGAGGACAATCTATTCCTAGTATTGACTGGATAACACATAGATGGAGGACACAATCTATTCCCTAGTATTGACTGGATGGAACACATAGATGGAGGACAATCTATTGACTTAGTATTGACTGGATAACACATAGATGGAGTGACAATCTATTTCTAGTATTGACTGTCTGGATAACACATAGATGGAGGACAATCTATTCCTAATAATTTGACTGGATAACACATAGATGGAGGACAATCTATTCCTAGTTTTGACTGGATAACACATAGATGGAGGACAATCTATTCCTAGTATTGACTGGATAACACATAGATGGAGGACATCTATTTCTAGTATTGACTGGATAACACATAGATGGAGGACAATCTATTCCTAGTATTGACCTGGATAACACATAGATGGAGGACAATCTACTACCTAGTATTGACTGGATAACACATAGATGGAGGACAATCTATTCCCTAGTATTGACCTGGATAACACATAGATGGAGGACAATCTATTCCCTAGTATTGACTGGATAACACATAGATGGAGGACAATCTATTCCTAGTATTGACTGGATAACACATAGATGGAGGCACAATCTATTCCTAGTATTGACTGGATAACACAATAGATGGAGGACAATCTATTCTAGCATTGACTTCTGGATAACACATAGATGGAGGACAATCTGCTTCTTATGTATTCTGGATACTAGATGGAGGACAATCTATTCCTAGTATTGACTGGATAACACATAGATGGAGGACAATCTATTCCTAGTATTGTCTGGATAACACATAGATGGTGGACAATCTATTCCTAGTATTGATTGACTGGATAACACATAGATGGAGGACAATCTATTCCCTAGTATTGACTGGATAACACATAGATGGAGGGACAATCTATTCCTAGTATTGACTGGATAACACATAGATGAGACAATCTATTCCTACTATTGACAGATAACATAGATGGAGGACAATCTGACTATAGTGTATTCTGGTTAACACACATGATGGGACAATCTATTTCTAGTATTGACTGTCTGGATAACACTGTAGATGGAGGACAATCTATTCCTAGTATTGACTGACTGGATAACACATAGATGGAGTTAATCTATTCTAGTATTGTGGATACTTTGTAGATGAGGCCGTCTGTTACTGTATTGATCATTCTAATATGACTGAATAACACATAGATAAGGACAATCTATTCCTAGTATTGACTGTCTGGATAACACATAGATGGAGCATAATCTATTCCTAGTATTCTGAATGGATCATAATCATATTGGACAGTCACTACATATTAGATATTGAATATTTACAAAAAGAATATCATTTTGATAAACAATAGATAGTGACAATGTCATATTACCAATTGATACTGTCTGGATAGACAGTGAGGACAATCTATTCCTAGTATTGACTGAATGGATCTTTATATGGAGTATAACAATTGTCTTTCCAATAAAGACCAATGAATGGAGAACACATAGATGGAGGACAATCTATTCCTAGTATTGACTGGATAACACACATAGATGGAGGACCATCTATTCCTAGTATTGACTGGATAACACATAGATGGGAGGACAATCTATTCCTAGTATTGACGTCTGGATAATACATAGATGGAGGACAATCTATTCCTAGTGCTTGGATCGGATAACACTTATAGATGGAGGACAATCTATTCCTAGTATTGACGCTGGATAACACTTTTATAGATGGAGGACAATCTATTCCTGTAGTATTGACTGTCTGATAACACATAGATGGAGGACAATCTATTCCGTAGTATTGACTGGATAACACATAGATGGAGGACAATCTATTTCTAGTATTGACTGGAAATACTACAGATGGAGGACAATCTATTCCTAGTATTGACTGGATAACTACATAGATGGAGGACTAATCTATTCCTAGTATTGACTGGATATGCATAGATAGAGACAATCTATTCTATAATATTAACTAGTGCCCATAGATGAGACATCAACTACAAGTATTAGCTGAATACTTACACTTAGATGGAGACAATCTATTCCTAGTATTGTCTCGAATGTTACATAGATGAGACAATCTATTCTAGTATTGACTGGATAGCCACATAGATGAGACAATCTATTTCTAGCATTGACTGGATAAACATAGATGGAGGACAATCTATTCTAGAATGACTGGATAACTTGTAGATGAGACCAATATCCTAGTATTGTTGTCTGGATTATACATAGATGGAGACAATCTATTCCTAGTATTGACTTTGTGGATAACACATAGATGGAGAGACAATCTATTCTAGTATTGACTGGATAACACATAGATGGAGGACAATCTATTCCTAGGTATTGACTGGATAACACATAGATGGAGGACAATCTATTCCTAGTGACTGTCTGGATAACACATAGATATGGGGAGAGACCAATCTATTTCTTGTGTTGACTGGATAACACATAGATGAGACAATCTATTCCTAGTATTGACTGAATCTTACATAGATGGAGGACAATCTATTCACAAATAATCAAACTGTCTGGATAACACATAGATGGAGGACAATCTATTCTAAAATGTTTGGATAACATAGATGGAGGACAATCTGTTCTAGTATTGACAGATAACATGATGAAGATAATCTGTTCTAGTAGTGACTTTCGATTATACATAGATAAGAAGAGACAATCTATTCCTAATGTTGACTGTCTGAATGCCCATAAGATGAGACAATCTATTCCTAGTATTGACTGGATAACACATAGATGAGGACAATCTAGCTACAAGTGACTGGATATACACATAGATGGAGACAATCTATTTCCTAGTATTAGCTGGACCAACACATGGTGATTGTCTTCCTGGTAATGGCTGGATAACACCCAAGATGGAGAGACAGAAATCTATTCCTATTGTGTGGTGGATAACACATAGATGAGGACAATCTATTCTAGTATTGACTGAATATAACATAGATGGAGGACAATCTATTCCTAGTATTTATTGGATAACACACACATGGAGAAGTGGAGGACAATCTGGCCCTAGTATTGACTGGATAACACATAGATGAGACAATATATTCCTAGTATTGACTGGATAACACATAGATGGAGGACAATCTATTTCAAGTATTGACTAGTTCTTACACCAAGATGAAGTTAATCCTATTTCTAGTATTATTAAGTGTACAGATGGAACTTAATCTGTTCCTAGTGACTGGATAACATAGATGGAGAGACAATCTGTTCTAAATGTGTTGGATAACACATAGATGAAGGACAATCTGTTTTTAAAATATTGACTGGATAACACATAGATAGAGGACAATCTATTCCCTAGTAATGACTGAATGCTTTGTGAATGGAAACGTCTATTCTAGTATTGACAGATAACTTACATAGATAGAGACAATCTATTTCCTATTATTGACTGAATGTACCCACATAGATGAGACAATCTATTCTTAGTATTGACTGAATGCCACATAGATGAGAGGACAATCTATTTACAAACCAACAGCTGGAATAACACATAGATGGAGGACAATCTATTCCTAGTATTGACTGAATGCATGAGATGAGACAATCTATTTCTAAGTATTGACTGGATAACACATAGATGGAGACAATCTATTCTAAGTATTGACTGGATAACATATAGATGAGAGAGACAATCTATTCCTAGTATTGACTAGTTAACTTACATAGATGGAGACAATCTATTCCTAGTATTAACTTTAGATGCCTCAGGTGGGAACAATATATTCTAGTAGTGACTGGATAACACATGAATGGAGACATCTATTCCACCAGTATTGACTGGACAACACATAGATGAAGAGACAATCTATTTTTAGTATTGACTGAATAACACACATAGATAGAGAGACAATCATTCCTAGTATTGACTGGACCTTTATATTAGAGACATCTATTCCTGGCCTTAATGAATAACTGCATAGATGGAACTAATCTATTCTAGTATTGACTGGATAACACCCAGATGAGAGGACAATCTATTCTAAGTATTGACTGGATAACACATGATGAGACAATCTATTCCCTGTGTTGTGTTGACTGTCTGGATAACATAGATGGAGGGATAATCTATTCCTAGTATTGACTGGATATACATAGATGAAGGACAATCTACTCTAAGTATTGACTGGATTATACATAGATGGAGGAGCAATCCATTATAGTATTGAATGAATGCTACATAGATTGAGAGGCAGTATTTCTAGTATTGACTGTCTGGATATACACATAGATGAAGGACAATCTAACTACCGGACCAAATAGACCCTTTTTATAGATGGAAGACAATCTATTCCTAAATATTGACTGAAATGCCTGTAAATTTAGAGGACAATCTATTCCTAGTATTATTGGATTATACATAGATGAGGACAATCTATTTCTAGTATTGACTGTCTGAATGCTTACATAGATGGAGGATAATCTCTTTCTAGTATTGACTGGATAACACATAGATGGAGGACAATCTGTTTATAGTATTGACTGAATAACACACCAAATGGAGGACAGTATTCCTAGTATTGACTGGATTAACACATAGATGGAGACAATCTGTTCCTAGTATTAAACTGTCTGGATAACAACATAGATTGAAGACAATCTATTCCTAGTATTGACTGGATAACACATAGATGGAGGATAATCTATTCCTGGTATTAAACTGAATACTTATAGATGAAGATATTCTAGTATTGACACAGATAACAACATAGATGGAGGACAATCTGTTCCCCTAGTATTGACTTCAGATAAACACATAGATGAGGACATCATTCTATTATTGACTATGGATAACACATAGATGGAGGACAATCTATTCCTAGTAATGACTGGATAACACATAGATGGAGGACAATCTATTCCTAGTATTGACTGGATGTACATATTGATGGGACAATCTATTCCCTGTGTTGACTGGATCTTTGTAGATGGAGGACAATCTGTTCCTAGTATTGACTGGATAACACATGAATGAGACAATCTATTCCTAATAGTGACTGGATAACACATAGATGGAGACAATCTATTCCTAGTATTGACTGGATAACTTACTGTAGATGGAGGACAATCTGTTCTTAGTATTGACTGGATAACACACATAGATAGGAGGACAGTATTCTAGTATTGACTGGACTTACATGAATGAACATCTATTCTAATATTAGCTGGATAACACATAGATGGAGGACAATCTGTTATAGTATTGACTGGATAACATAGATGGAGGACAATCTGTTCCCTAGTATTGGCTGGATAACACATGGTGGAGGACAATCTGTTACAAATGACCAATGAATAACACATAGATGGAGACAATCTCTATTCCCTAGTATTGACCTGAATAACACATAGATGAGACTAATACAGCTACGTGTGGCTGGATAACACATAGATGAGACAATCTGTCCTAGTATTATTGAATGGCTTACATGATGAGATAATCTATTCCCTAGTAATGACTGAATAACATAGATGGAGACAGAATCTATTCCCACATTATTGAATAGCACATAGATGAGACCAATCTATTCCTAGTAATGACTGAATAACACATGAATGGAGAGACAATCTTATTCCTAGTATTGGGATAACTTATGAATGGAGGACAATCTATTCTAGTATTGACTGTCTGGATAACACATAGATGGAAGACAATCTATTCAGTGACTGGATAACACATAGATGGAAAACAATCTATTCCTAGTATTGACTGGATAACACATAGATGGAGAACAATCTATTCCTAGTATTGACTGGATAACACATAGATGAGACAATCTATTCCTAGTATTGACTGTCTGGATAACACATAGATGGTTTTTGACAATCTATTCCTAGTATTGACTGGATAACACATAGATGGAGACAATCTATTCCTA
>NW_025536968.1:0-44861 GCF_020615455.1 Coregonus clupeaformis
ATATATTCTCTACTGATTGAATCAAGCCTTAAGTGTGCTAATTTGAGTACAAAGTATGATATCATAATGTATACAAAGTATACAAGGTGTCACTGAACAACACAAACCTTTTCCTTTTTACTGAACTAAACTCCATCTTCTCCCTCTATAGAGAGTTATTTGTATAGTCACCACCAGGGCTGGGGGTCAATTCAGGGAATAATTTAATTCAAATCTCCCATCATTTATTATGAAGACTTTTCATTTTTACTGAACTAACTGAATGAAAGTCAACCCTGATCACCATAGCAGCTGTACAGCGTTAATTTGACAGGACTGAGAGAAAGCAAAACATACATATAGATAGTAACAACAATAAATGCAGTACTGTATAGTTACTACTATAGAAAAACTAAAATCTATGCCTTATAGATCCAAATCTGGTACAACTGACTGGCTGTGGAAAAGTTGCTAAAATATTTTGACATTGTTTCTACCTTTCTCTCGTAATGAACCTACTTGTTCTGCCTCCAATGTTTTGACAGTGTTTCTCAGATAGTTTCACTTTTGATTTTTCAGGTCAACTCTGCTTCCTTGTGTGGCATCCATGGACATCATACCCAATATAATTTCTTCAAACAATATCCCGTTTGCTTTAGAGATCACATTCACTTTCATTTTAAAGTGCTGTACACAGAATCCCACATTCTTGTATTCATGCTATTCCATATCGTAAGGTAAGACGATAGGTCCATTCTCATGGTAAGACATACCAGGCAATGTTTCCCTCTAGTGATTTTTTTGGGGACACAGCATGTTTTATTTGTTCATTGGTCATCAGGGTTGTGGTTAATTCCATTTAAATTCCAGTCAATTCAGAAACTAAACCAGATTAAATTACACATTTTCCTCATTGAAAAACATTTAAGAGAATTGGAATTGGAATTTCAGTGTAGTTCCTGAATTGACTGGAATTTAAATGGAATTGACCTCAACCCTGACGTTCATAAACAAAAAGTATGCTCAGCTGGAAAGAGAAAAACAGAGACAGAGGAAAATCTTTTTTAAAAACACTATGGAAGTAGTGTAATAGAAAGATAATTGATGTGTGAGAATGTGTGTATATACAATATATATAATACACTGAACAAAAATATAAACGCAACATGCAACAATTTCTAAGATTTTACTGAGTTGCAGTTCATATGAGCAAATCAGTCAATTGAAATAAATAAATTAGGCCCTAATCTATGGATTTCACATGACTGGAAATACAGATATGCATCTGATGGTCACAGATACCTTTAAAAAAAGGTAGGGGTGTGGATCAGAAAACAAGTCAGTATCTGGTGTGACCACCATTTGCCTCATGCAGTGCGACACATCTCCTTCGCATAGAGTTGATCAGGCTGTTGATTGTGGCCTGTGGAATGTTGGCCCACCCCTCTTCAATGGCTGTGCAAAATTGCTGGATATTGCCGGGAACTGGAACACGCTGTCGTACATGTCAATCCAGAGAATCCCTAACATGCTCAATGGGTGACATGTCTGTTGAGTATCCAGGCCAAGGAAGATCTGGGACATTTTCAGCTTCCAGGAATTGTGTACAGATCCGATGACATGTGGCCGTGCATTATCATGCTGAAACATGAGTTGATGGCGGTGGATTAATGGCACGACAATGGGCCTCAGGATCTCGTCACAGTATCTCTGTGCATTCAAATTGCCTTAGATAAAATGCAATTGTGTTTGTTGTCTGAGACTTATGCCTGCCCATGCCATAACCCCACCCCACCATGGGGTACTCTGTTCACAGCGTTGACATCAGCAAACCGCTCGCTGTCTGCCATCTGCCCGGTACAGTTGAAACTGGGATTCATCCGTGAAGAGCAAACTTCTCCAGCGTGCAAGTGGCCATCGAAGGTGAGCATTTGCCCAATGAAGTCGGTTACGACGCTGAACTGCAGTCAGGTCAAGACCATGGTGAGGACGACAAGTATGCAGATGAGCTTCCCTGAGACGGTTTCTGACAGTTTGTGCAGAAATTCTTTGGTTGTGCAAACCCACAGTTTCATCAGCTGTCTGGGTGGCTGGTCTCAGATGATCCCGCTGGTGAAGAAACTGGATGTGGAGCCTCCTGTTGCTCAGTTGGTAGAGCATGGCGCTTGAAACGCCAGGGTTGTGGGTTCGTTTCCCACGGGGGCCAATATGAAAATGTATGCACTCACTAACTATAAATCGCTCTGGATAAGTACGTCTGCTAAATGACTAAAATGTCCTGGACTGGCGTGGTTACACGTGGTCTGCGGTTGTGAGGCTGATTGGACGTACTGCCAAAGTCTCTAAAACAACGTTGGAGGCGGTTTATGGTAGAGAAATGAACATTATGTTCTCTGGCAACAGCTCTGGTGGACATACCTCTGTGGCATTGTGTTGTGTGACAAAACTGCACATTTTAGAGTGGCCTTTTATTGTCTCCAGCACAAGGTGCACCTGTGTAATGATCATGCTGTTTAATCAGCTTCTTGATATGCCACAGCTGTCAGGTGGATGGATTATCTTGGTTATCTAAGGAGAAATGTGTGCACAGAATTTGAGAGAATTAAGATTTTATGCGTATGGAAAATTTCTGGGATCAACACTGTCAACAGACCCCATTATGACATCACAATGTAATTGAACCCTTGCCATGATGTCATTGCTGGTTCCATCTGACTGGCAAAATTCTATTTCCACTCATTTCATGATAGATCTCTCACAGAGATAGGTTAAGTTCTTATTTAGAAAGTGTTAATATTTATCATCAATGGCTTATCGAGGAAGAAAAACAAGTGAGTTTGACAAACTCCAGAAGGAGAACTCTCAGATGAAGAGTGTCATCGAAAACTTGAGGAAGCAAAACATGGCTTTAAACCAACAGGGTGACCAGGACAAGTCTTCAAGTTTTGTAAGGTTCATCAGTTTTTCAAAAGTTTTTCAAAAATATCACTGTGTTTATTTTGTGGTTTCATAGATATACAGTAGGCTTACATCCATAAAATCTTTAGCTTAAAAGCTTTATATGACACACTGTAGAAACTATTTTGACTACTTCACTTCTGCTATTCATTTCACCATTGTGATCCAGGGCTATCAGGAGAGCTACACAATCCCAGAAGGCCATCGTGGCTTCATCAGTGACGCCAGACTTCGGCAGATGCAGAGAGCTGAGAGAGAGGCCATGGAAGCAAAGCAAAGGGAAGATAAGTGCTGTCCACGAGAATTACGTCCGGACTGCTCTCGTCGGTGTTGGCAGCACCTTTGCGCACCACTTCATCCCCACTATGCAGTGCACTCTGCCCCCGCAAAGCTCCGCTAAGGCCTTTGCCACGAAGGCTTGAACACATAGCTCTGGCCCCACTGAAGAACGTGGTGGGGGTGGACGGAGCCCAAGTTCGACCCGGATCTCACTCTCTGGAGTCCATCCAGGTAAAGAAGTCATTCAGCAGTAGTAGGCGTGCATCCTGTCCCCGACCCCTTCCACTGGAGCTCCCTCCAAAAGGGGCAAGAAGAGGAAGGGCAGGCGGGGGAGTCAAGGCCCTGAAAGTCCATTCGGACCAGGGCTGTGCTGACAACAACGGACCCATTGACCTGTTGGAGGAGGTGAGGGCCATGGAGGCTCACCTGAAGGAGGAGGCCTGGAAGGTAGGATGGACTTCGAATTTATTGTAAATGTGCAGATTTGCAGTTCGGGATTATACTTGGACTGATAAATTGCCAAACTAGACAGTGGTTCCATGTCTTAGGACACTGTCTATGACAGCATGATAGAATAGATCATAGAATACAAGATCTCTCTATGTATTAGTTTATGTATATAGTTCTATATGTATTTCTATGATAGGAGCATTATTTTTTGGTCTACTCCAAAGGTGGTACATGCGGTGAAGGCCATGCGCAGGAGAAGTTTGAGCCCGGTCATGTCTATGGGGGAAATAGCCACCAGCTCTCTGGGAAGCCAGAGCTCAGTGGATATGAACACCCCTGAGGAGCTCCGTGACTACTTGGATGTCGGGACCCCGGTCACGCCGCGTGACCCCACACCCAGGCCTACTCCCCCTCCTACCAAGCCCAGGAGCCAACTGGCTCGGCCTATAAGGTTCCTTAGTCTGCCAAAGGCTGCCACCGCTCAGGTCAGTCCCTCTCATCTACTCACACTAATGGGAATTCGACGGGAGATGACGCTACAGTGAGGGAAAAAAGTATTTGATCCCCTGCTGATTTTGTACGTTTGCCCACTGACAAAGAAATGATCAGTCTATAATTTTAATGGTAGGTTTATTTGAACAGTGAGAGACAGAATAACAACAAAAAAAAACAGAAAAACGCATGTCAAAAATGTTATAAATTGATTACATTTTAATGAGGGAAATAATTTTTGATCCCCTCTCAATCAGAAAGATTTCTGGCTCCCAGGTGTCTTTTATACAGGTAACGAGCTGAGATTAGGAGCACACTCTTAAAGGGAGTGCTCCTAATCTCAGTTTGTTACCTGTATAAAAGACACCTGTCCACAGAAGCAATCAATCAATCAGATTCCAAACTCTCCACCATGGCCAAGACCAAAGAGCTCTCCAAGGATGTCAGGGACAAGATTGTAGACCTACACAAGGCTGGAATGGGCTACAAGACCATCGCCAAGCAGCTTGGTGAGAAGGTGACAACAGTTGGTGCGATTATTCGCAAATGGAAAAAACACAAAATAACTGTCAATCTCCCTCGGCCTGGGGCTCCATGCAAGATCTCACCTCGTGGAGTTGCAATGATCATGAGAACGGTGAGGAATCAGCCCAGAACTACACGGGAGGATCTTGTCAATGATCTCAAGGCAGCTGGGACCATAGTCACCAAGAAAACAATTGGTAACACACTACGCCGTGAAGGACTGAAATCCTGCAGTGCCCGTAAGGTCCCCCTGCTGAAGAAAGCACATATATAGGGCCGTCTGAAGTTTGCCAATGAACATCTGAATGATTCAGAGGAGAACTGGGTGAAAGTGTTGTGGTCAGATGAGACCGAAAAAATAGCTCTTTGGCATCAACTCAACTCGCCGTGTTTGTAGGAGGAGGAATGCTGCCTCTGACCCCAAGAACACCATCCCCACCGTCAAACATAGAGGTGGAAACATTATGCTTTTGGGGTGTTTATCTGCTAAGGGGACAGGACAACTTCACCGCATCAAAGGGATGATGGACGGGGCCATGTACCGTCAAATCTTGGGTGATAACTTTCTCCCCTCAGCCAGGGCATTGAAAATGGGTCGTGGATGTGTATTCCAGCATGACAATGACCCAAAACACACGGCCAAGGCAACAAAGGAGTGGCTCAAGAAGAAGCACATTAAGGTGCTGGAGTGGCCTAGCCAGTCTCCAGACCTTAATCCCATACAAAATCTGTGGAGGCAGCTGAAGGTTCGAGTTGCCAAACGTCAGGCTCGAAACCATAATGACTTGGAGAAGATCTGCAAAGAGGAGTGGGACAAAATCCCTCCTGAGATGTGTGCAAACCTGGTGGCCAACTACAAGAAACGTCTGACCTCTGTAATTGCCAACAAGGGTTTTGCCACCAAGTACTAAGTACTGTTTTGCAGAGGGGTCAAATACTTATTTCCCTCATTAAAATGCAAATCAATTTATAACATTTTTGACATGCGTTTTTCTGGATTTTTTTGTTGTTAATCTGTCTCTCTCTGTTCAAATAAACCTACCATTCAAATTATAGACTGATCATGTCTTTGTCAGTGGGCAAACGTACAAAATCAGCAGGGGATCAAATACTTTTTCCCTCACTGTAGGTAGATTGATAGGAAGACAGTAGAAAGGGAAGGGACACAAATAGCTTTTCATATGACATTTTTTCCCAGCTTAGCCCAAGGCTAAGACATTTTTCCACATTTGCTTTGCTTGTTTCACATTGAGATAGTCTTTGCTGAAGGTTAACTGGGTGAGCACCAAAGAATGTGTGCTAAATTTAGAATTATATGATGTCATAATGAACTAAGATGTTCTAGTTTTAAAAGCTAAAAACAGATATGGAAATTAATAAATACATAAACATAAACATAAATATAAATATATATATATATATATATATATATATATATATATATACAGTTCACAGACAGATAGATGTCCACTGTCAACCTATAGACAAGAAGTTAGCCAGTGAGCCAAAGAACCAAATAAAGACCAGCTTGCAGCCCCTGTCCAACCCAGAGCAGGCCCTGACTAAGACCTTCCAGCTGCTCCACTCTGATGACTGGTGAGCATTCACTGTAGACAAGACCAATGGAGCTCGGCTAAAGGAAGCACAGTGTAGTGTCCTTGTAAATGTAGATTTTAGCTACAGAGCGTAGAAACTACAGGGAGTCCTAATTGATGAACATCATCATAATGTTTTTCAATGGAAAATGTTGTGGAAATTGCTTATGTTTCTTTCACTGAATTGCAGGGAGAAGAAGATCGAGGGCTTGACCTCTCTCCGTGCGTTGGCTCAGAACCACATGGACATGCTGATGCCTAAACTCCATGATATCTGCCTTGCTATTATAAATGAGGTAGCTGTATTCATTCACTGCCCTATTTATTCATCTGCACAAATCTGCTACATTTGGAGAACAAGTCAAGACAAATGATTGTGTCATGTTTCTGATGTTAGCGGGTTGTACTGCTCAACATTAATAGCTGGTCCTGTGTGTTATTATGATTCAGGTGAAGAACCTGCGCTCTGCAGTGTCCTCTGCTGCCATGGCCACACTGGGTGACATGTACGCCTACCTCCAGAGGGCCATGGACAGTGAGGTGGAGGGGACGGCACGCGTGCTGCTGCACAAAGCCAGCGAGTCCAACACCTTCATCCGGCAGGGCGCAAACTTTGCCCTGGGTCACATGGTGCAGAGCTGCACCCCTACCCGTGTCATGAAAGCCCTGCTGGTCGGTGGGCTCAATTAACAGTCACTCACTAAGGGGTAGATCCTAACTTCCACAAATGTTCACTTTGTCTCACATTGAAAGTTTGACTCGAGTGGTAGGTAGGATTCACTCCAAACAGCCCTGATGTGACAACGCAATAGATAATTGATATGTAGTGAACTTTCTGGTGCAAAATGGTCACTGCTTGCTTATGTATACTACACATTAGTATTAGGGCCAGGACAATACCAGTATCACAATATTTTTTCGATGGCAAAAATGAAAACACAAAGCAGATCTCACTGTTTGGTCCTTTAAAAAGAAAAATGATGTATGTAAAATATTGTGTTCTATAGCTTGGAAATAAAAATAAATGTGACTCAGGATGACAACATAATGATATTTGTTTTCAACATTACAACTGTTTTCCTAAAGAAGTTAAATCCGCTTCGTGTTTTGGATACTGGTATGTCCCGGCCCTAGTTAGCACGAATGTGTGTCATCTCTACACAAGAACGTTTGGTAACACTTTCTATGAAAGTGATGATCCAGAGCAGGGCCGGCTCTAGCCTCTTGGGGGCCCTAAGTTGGGAGACCCCCCCACCAAGCAGGCAAAAAAATAATAACGGCTGAGAGAAAAATTACATTTTTAAGTTAATTTCCTGCAATTCGACACATTTTGCCATGGGGCGTATATATATTTTTGCAGTTTTAAAGCTTATTTCCTGCTATTCTACCCATTTTGCCATGGGGTGGAGAAAAATGTTTGCCGTTTTAAAGCAAATTTCCTGCAATTCTGCACATTTTGCCATGACTCATGCCATGTTAATGACATCTGAGTGAAAATGACTCAATATGGGCACCCTTGAGGTCAGGGCCCCTGGCCACGTGTCCTGCGTGCCCGTTCAATTTTCGTCCATGATTACTACAAGTTTAGATAACTGGCTAGACTAATTTACCAATCTAAAAATTATTAGCTGACATGGCTAATTGAGTAACTGTCAGTGACTGACAAAACAAGAGAAAAACTGCTATTCTACTATTCTAACTCTCAGCAGTAAATTGAGACGCCGACTGAGTTCCTAAAAATACAGTATATATAATAATTTGGTGCCGGAGTTATTAAGCTTATGTCGCTTATGCCCTGCTCAAGAGCTTTTGCCCTGCTCAAGAGCTTTTGTATAATTTCATCCAGTAGTTTTGAAAGTAGTGCTCACAAGCCAAAACTGGTCCCCGAAAATTGTGCACACTTGTGTACTATGACATCCATTTCATATGATATGTTACGTCCTGCAAAAAAAATCATAAAATAAAAAACAATTTGTTTTGCAATTCCTATGATATGTTACAAATTCTCATTCGCTTAAAGCTAGAATCCTTAATTGAAACAATAACAAAGCGTCACCCTGCCTCTGTTTTGGTAAATAGCTGAGGGATGGGCCTTGAGAAATGTAACCACCATCAAATTCATAGACAGAGTTATGGATGCAAGGACTGACCATCCATGATATCAAAATTATAGTTGTAACCATTATTTGAGGCTAAACAGTGTTTGTTTATGAAAATTAATGCACTCACTAACTGTAAGTCGCTCTGGATAAGAGCGTCTGCTAAATGACTAAAATGTAAAATGTTTACATGTACATTGTTTACAAACATTGGAGTAAAACAAGCTTATATTTTGGGTTCTGAACTAAGCCCATGATGCATTTCAAAGATATGTTCTTCAAGAATCAATGGGTATATATCATTAATTCATAAGTCCAAAAATGGATGTAGCAACTAAGGATTCAAGCTTGAATAAATCATATATAAACACTTTTTATAAAGAGTTTACTTACCATTTATTGATAATTGTTCCTACATTTGTAAATGTCAATAAGCAATCTCTAAATAGTCATTTACGCATTAATAAACTCTATTTTAAATGATCTATTAATGATTTATACGATAATTAATCAAGTGTTTGATCATAGTATGTTCAAAATCTGTAAATGATTAATAATGTACTACTAATGGACTTATAAACCAGTTATAAAGGAGATATTGTCAACACATAAGATTATTTATAAGCCATTTGTTAATGGCTGATTAATGGTTTGACTCAACATTTATATACATATTTACAAATATATTTATATACAGTATGTCATGAATGGTATATTTATTATTGTTTATGAGTGCATTTGTAAATGTGAGTACATGCACTTACTAATACCTCAGTTGATGATTAATGTAGCTCCTTATAAACCATTTACTAATTATTAATAAACTATTTCGCAGCCTCTAATTTAGTGTGCACTATGTATACTTTATAAACATTTATAAATGACTTGTTACTCCCCAAAAAGCTGGCCACATTAGTAGACAGTACCTGATGCTCCAGCAATAGCTAAAAATAACCTAAAACATGCAATGAT
Source organism: Coregonus clupeaformis (assembly GCF_020615455.1). NCBI lineage: Eukaryota > Metazoa > Chordata > Actinopteri > Salmoniformes > Salmonidae > Coregonus > Coregonus clupeaformis. Next base: position 9,350 of record NW_025536968.1, read on the forward strand.
AATAGAAGTACAAAATACAAGTATAAGAAAAATAATTACATTAAAAACAGAGCATCTCAAGAATCTATTTTATTGCATGAACTTCTTGCTTCACAACTGCAGCCATTAACAAAGGCCTGATAAATCACAAGTGATCATCAACTTCGGCAACTTGCACTTGAACAAAAAGCATATTTGCAGTGCTATATCGCCATTTAACAGGCTATGACTTCTCTCTCTGTCTCTGACCATTTACATTTACATTTACATACATTTACGTCATTTAGCAGACGCTCTTATCCAGAGCGACTTACAAATTGGTGCATTCACCCTATAGCCAGTGGGATAACCACTTTACAATATGTTTTTTGTTTTTTATTTATTATTTTTTTTTTTTAGGGGGGGGGGGGGGGTAGAAGGATTACTTTATCCTATCCCAGGTATTCCTTAAAGAGGTGGGGTTTCAAATGTCTCCGGAAGGTGGTGAGTGACTCCGCTGTCCTGGCGTCGTGAGGGAGCTTGTTCCACCATTGGGGTGCCAGAGCAGCGAACAGTTTTGACTGGGCTGAGCGGGAACTATGCTTCCGCAGAGGAAGGGGAGCCAGCAGGCCAGAGGTGGATGAACGCAATGCCCTCGGTTGGGTGTAGGGACTGATCAGAGCCTGAAGGTGCAGAGGTGCCGATCCCCTCACAGCTCCATAGGCAAGCACCATGGTCTTGTAACAGATGCGAGCTTCAACTGGAAGCCAGTGGAGTGTGCGGAGGAGCGGGGTGACGTGAGAGAACTTGGGAAGGTTGAACACCAGACGGGCTGCGGCATTCTGGATGAGTTGTAGGGGTTTAATGGCACAGGCAGGGAGCCCAGCCAACAGCGAGTTGCAGTAATCCAGACGGGAGATGACAAGTGCCTGGATTAGGACCTGTGCCGCTTCCTGTGTAAGGCAGGGTCGGACTCTCCGAATGTTGTAGAGCATGAACCTGCAGGATCGGGTCACCGCCTTGATGTTAGCGGAGAACGACAGGGTGTTGTCCAGGGTCACGCCAAGGCTCGTCGCACTCTGGGAGGAGGACACAACGGAGTTGTCAACCGTGATGGCGAGATCATGGAACGGGCAGTCCTTCCCCGGGAGGAAGAGCAGCTCCGTCTTGCCAAGGTTCAGCTTGAGGTGGTGATCCGTCATCCATACTGATATGTCTGCCAGACATGCAGAGATGCGATTCGCCACCTGGTTATCAGAAGGGGGAAAGGAGAAGATTAGTTGTGTATCGTCAGCGTAGCAATGATAGGGGAGGCCATGTGAGGATATGACAGAGCCAAGTGACTTGGTGTATAGGGAGAATAGGAGAGGGCCTAGAACTGAGCCCTGGGGGACACCAGTGGTGAGAGCACGTGGTGCGGAGACAGCTTCTCGCCACGCCACTTGGTAGGAGCGACCGGTCAGGTAGGACGCAATCCAGGAGTGAGCCGCGCCGGAGATGCCCAGCTCGGAGAGGGTGGAGAGGAGGATCTGATGGTTCACAGTATCAAAGGCAGCAGACAGGTCTAGAAGGACAAGAGCAGAGGAGAGAGAGTTAGCTTTAGCAGTGCGGAGAGCCTCCGTGACACAGAGAAGAGCAGTCTCAGTTGAATGACCAGTCCTGAAACCTGACTGGTTTGGATCAAGAAGTTCATTCTGAGAGAGATAGCAAGAGAGTTGGCTAAAGACGGCACGCTCAATAGTTTTGGAAAGAAAAGAAAGAAGGGATACTGGTCTGTAGTTGTTGACATCAGTGGGATCGAGTGTTGGTTTTTTGAGAAGGGGTGCAACTCTCGCTCTCTTGAAGACGGAAGGGACATAGCCAGCGGTCAAGGATGAGTTGATAAGCGAGGTGAGGTAGGGGAGAAGGTCACCGGAGATGGTCTGGAGAAGAGAGGAAGGGATGGGGTCAAGCGGGCAGGTTGTTGGGCGGCCTGCAGTCACAAGTCGCATGATTTTATCTGGAGTGAGAGGGGAGAAAGAAGTCAAAGCATAGGGTAGGGCAGTATGAGCAGGACCAGCAGTGTCATTAGACTTAACAAACGAGGATCGGATGTCGTCAACCCTTCTTTTCAAAGTGGTTGACGAAGTCATCCACAGAGAGAGAGGAGGGAGGGGGGGGGGATTCAGCAGGGAGGAGAATGTGGCAAAGAGCTTCCTAGGGTTAGATGCAGATGCTTGGAATTTAGAGTGGTAGAAAGTGGCCTTAGCAGCAGAAACAGATGAAGAAAATGTAGAGAGGAGGGAGTGAAAAGATGCCAGGTCGGCAGGGAGTTTATTTTTCTTCCATTTCCGCTCCGCTGCACGGAGCTCTGTTCTGTGAGCTCGCAATGAGTCATCAAGCCACGGAGCTGGAGGGGAGGACCGAGCCGGCCGGGAGGATAGGGGACACAGAGAGTCAAAGGATGCAGAAAGGGAGGAGAGGAGGGTTGAGGAGGCAGAATCAGGAGATTGGAGGGAGAAGGATTGAGCAGAGGGAAGAGATGATAGGATGGAAGAGGAGAGAGTAGTGGGAGAGAGAGAGCGAAGGTTGCGGCGGCGCATTACCATCTGTGTAGGGGCAGAGTGAGTAGTGTTGGAGAGCGAGAGAGAAAAGGATACAAAGTAGTGGTCGGAGACATGGAGGGGAGTTGCAGTGAGATTAGTAGAAGAGCAACATCTAGTAAAGATGAGGTCAAGCGTATTGCCTGCCTTGTGAGTAGGGGGGACGGTGAGAGGGTGAGGTCAAAAGAGGAGAGGAGTGAAAGAAGGAGGCAGAGAGAAATGAGTCAAATGTAGACGTAGGGAGGTTGAAATCCCCCAAAACTGTGAGGGGTGAGCCATCCTCAGGAAAGGAACTTATCAAGGCGTCAAGCTCATTGATGAACTCTCCAAGGGGAACTGGAGGGCGATAGATGACAAGGATATTAAGCTTAAATGGGCTAGTGACTGTGACAGCATGGAATTCAAATGAGGAGATAGACAGATGGGTTAGGGGAAAAATTGAGAATGTCCACTTGGGAGAGATGAGGATTCCTGTGCCACCACCCCTCTGACCAGATGCTCTCGGGGTATGCGAGAACACATGGTCAGACGAGGAGAGAGAGCAGTAGGAGTAGCAGTGTTTTCAGTGGTAATCCATGTTTCCGTCAGCGCCAGGAAGTCGAGGGACTGGAGGTTAGCATAGGCTGGGATGAAGTCAGCCTTGTTGGCAGCAGAACGGCAGTTCCAGAGGCTGCCTGAGACCTGGAACTCCAGGTGTGGGGTGCGTGCAGGGACCACCAGGTTAGAGAGGCAGCAGCCACGCGGTGTGAGGCGTTTGTGTAGCCTGTGCGGAGAGGAGAGAACAGGGATAGGCAGAGGCATAGTTGACAGGCTGTAGCAAATGGCTACAATAATGCAGAGGAGATCGGAATGAAATGAACTAAACATCTGGGAAAGGAGAGAGTAGGGCCTCCCTCACCAAAACTCCCAAATATAACTCACCCAACTTCCACCTCAGAAACTATAATTGTATCACTGAACCACCCGAATAAAAAACTCTCCCAACTTCCACTTTAGAAATTAGAATTGTTGTGAACTACAGCGGTTCAATGTTTCAAGGAATAGACTCAACTTACTTTATTCAGCTAGCTAACTATGACGCCATAGCTAACTAGCATGCTAGCATCCAATAACACACAGTTTAGCACCAATACTTGGTTACAACAAACTACCAATAGTGTGTTAACACACTAAACAGATAATTTGTGTCCGTGTCTAGTTCCTTTCGTAACGCAGCAATAATTAAACGTTGGCTAGCTAGCACAAATATATTGTATTTAGCTGCTACAGTACAGCTAGCTGGTCGTGTTGGCTAGCTAGCAATGGCTGCTGTGTTGACTTTGTTTGAAAAAACGGCAGCGCTGCGAACAAATGTAGCTGGCTAAAAGGATATTGTATCTAGTTGCTACCGTTGCTAATAGCTACTCCAGGAGGTGAGTTAGCTAGCTAGCTAGCTTCGTGCTACACCCGGCACCGCCGAATACAATGCTAACCTACAATAACTACCCACAACAGCCCACGATTCCTACCTACAATACCTAACTACAATCTAAATACATAATTTAAGCCTTACTCGACAAATCCCAAGCTATGTATAAAGCCAAACTTACCCGACGCCAGCTGTCTGGGTGGCAGACAAGAAGACATTTGTCTTCTGCAATCAGTAGCTGTAATTAAGTACAGTAGCTACTAACTACCTAACGTTAATGCCTCAGATAATGAGGTTAGAAAAACAGCTGAATGGTAGGTAGCTAGCTGGCTTAATTACAGGTACTCTTAAGCGTGAAATAACATTGGAAACAACTATCCACGGTTGCTAAAAGTTACCAGTAGCTACCCGCTAGCTAGCTAGCTAGCTTTATTGGTCTAGGTAGTGAGTTAGCTAGCCTCGTGCTTCGCCGGGCTCCGCCGTATACAATACTTACCTACTTACCTACAATAATTACCTACAATAACCTACAATAACTACCTAAATAAGCTACCTACAATACCTAACTACAACTACCTACCTACAATCTAAATACATGGTTTAAGCTTTACTCAACACCATATAAGAAGCCAAGCTTACCTCCTGCTAGAGAAAACACAACCAGTGTAAACAACCATGCCTAGAGTATTGCATTGTAATGTTTGTTAATGTCTTGTAACTGAAGATTATGCCTTGTATGTGATTCCATAATTGTATTAAATATCTGCTTTTCGTATTCCACTCTCAGACCAATTCTTGCTAGTCAACGTCAACTCAATGCTTAATGCTTGCATATTTTAATTATCTTTATGGAGTCAGATTAACATTTTTAATAGGCTAATATACACAGTATATATGTAAATACTTATATATCAGACTGGTGACCCCGACGTGATTTATCTTACAGCTACTTTGGACTAAATTTGAGTTTATTCTATTAGATTAACTGATATATAACGAACACATGGCCTACGTGATGGCGAATATGCAAGCAATCTATATTTTTGAGTTATGGCAATCGACTCTAAAAAGTTTCGTTAATTTTAATTATATTATCTATACAATAGGCCCAATAGGTCTGGCATATTACCTCTTTCAAGGAGCTTTCCATTTTGATAGGTTTATTTTACATAAAACTTTTTAGGCCTACCTACAGAAAAATAAAAAAACAACTACGGATCCCTGCCCAGCCTGGCATTAGTTGCCCAAATGGTGTTTAGCATCCCCATTGGCTCTGCAGGAGCTGAGAGGGTATTCTTCGCGGCTGGCCTGCTCTCCAGGCACCATCACATGAACCTGAAGCCACAGACTCTGGCCAAACTCATGTTTCTTAATTCAAAGGCACTGTAGACTGAGCCTAATAAGCATTTTTCGTTTAATTTGTATTTTATTCTAAGTAAGTCAAACAGCCTATGTGTGCAATTTAAAGACTATAATGATTTAATACAACAAAATGTTGTTTAAATGCTGAGCACTTAATGTCCATGCCAGCCTAGTGTGTTGCTCTCGCAAATACTTCACCATTTTTTTATTTGTAGGCTATCGACTTGAAATAATTGAAATTATACATCCTAAATAATCCTTCTTAGGCTACCTGTCTGACTCCTGACCTATTTAGAGTGTTTATATGCTGTTTAATACGACATGTAGCCTATTTGAAATGATGAGCGCTTCTTACAGTCACCTTTTCCTGTTGTTTATTAAAATACTTTTAATACAAATCATATGGTTTGGTTTCAACACTCGTGGTATATAACCTACCACAAAACCCAAATGGTAGGTTATATACCACGACTTCCAGCCAATCAGCATTCAGGGCTCGAACCACCCAGTTTATAATTTCAATTTAAAAATCTGAGTTGTTGACCAATAGTATACTGTAAAAGTGAACTTCCAATCAGATATCAGACCTTTTGCATGTCTAAAGCAGAACACAATGCTACCTGTGATGCTGCAAGGACCATGAACTGCTGGTCTGAAGATTGTCTACAGTGACTACAGTGCTGGCCATCCAGATCGTTTCGAACACTTCTGTCTGATCCAGAATCAGATGTGTTCAAGGGAGGATTATATAGGGCCCATAAGTAACTCTTTACACTGTATGCAAGAATTTCCTCTGTGTTGTCTTAGGAATGCTGCATTATCTCACCAACCCCCTCTTGTCACCCCTCTGGGTAGCAGAGGTTTTATTTTTTATATTTTATATTTAACCTTTATTTAACTAGGCAAGTCAGTTAAGAACAATTTTTATTTACAATGACGGCCTGTAGGTCTGATATATGATTGGAAGTTCATTTTTACAGTATCCTATTGGTCAACAACTCAGATTATTTTATTCTAACAACTCGGCGGCTTATAAAAGAGTCTTAGATTCATTGTCTCTCTCTTTTTCTTTGTTCCTGACCTGCGCTGGTGAGATCCACTCTCTCTCTTTCTCTCTCCACAACAGGGACTCTTGGGGCATGACCTTTCAGGCTATGACTTCTCTCTCTCTCTCTCCCCCTCTCTGATCATGCTTAAAGTATTGCATTGTAATGTTTGTTAATGCCTTATAACTTAAGTTTATGCCTTGTATATGATTTCATAATGTTAAATATCAGCCTTTGCACTCTCAGACCAATTCTTGCTAGTCAATGTCAACTCATTGCCTAATTCTTGCTTGCATATTTTAAGTATCTTTATAGAGTCAGATAAACATTTAATATATAAATACTTATACAGCTGAAGTCGGAAGTTTACATACACCTTAGCCAAATACATTTAAACTCAGTTTTTCAAGTCCTGACATTTAATCCTAGTAAAACTTCTCTGTCTTAGGTCAGTTAGGATCACCACTTTATTTTAAGAATGTGAAATGTCAGAATAATAGTAGAGAGAATGATTTATTTCAGCTTTTATTTATTTCATCACATTCCCAGTGGGTCAGACATTTACATACACTCAATTAGTATTTGGTAGCATTGCCTTTAAATTGTTTAACTTGGGTCAAACGTTTCAGGTAGCCTTCCACAAGCTTCCCACAATAAGTTGGGTGAATTTTGACCCATTCCTCCTGACAGAGCTGGTGTAACTGAGTCAGGTTTGTAGGCCTCCTTGCTCGCACACACTTTTTCAGTTCTGCCCACACATTTTCTATAGGATTGAGGTCAGGGCTTTGTGATGGCCACTCCAATACCTTGACTTTGTTGTCCTTAAGCCATTTTGCCACATCTTTGGAAGTATGCTTGGGGTCATTGTCCATTTGGAAGACCCATTTGTGACCAAGCTTTAACTTCCTGACTGATGTCTTGAGATGTTGCTTCAATATATCCACATAATTTTCCTTCCTCATGATGCCATCTATTTTGTGAAGTGCACCAGTCCCTCCTGCAACAAAGCACCCCCATAGCATGACGCTGCCACCCCCTGTGCTTCACGGTTGGGATGGTGTTCTTCGGCTTGCAAGCCACCCCCTTTTTCCTCCAAACATAATGATGGTCATTATGGCCAAACAGTTCTATTTTTGTTTCATCAGACCAGAGGACATTTCTCCAAAAAGTACAATCTTTGTCCCCATGTGCAGTTGCAAACTGTAGTCTGGCTTTTTTATGGCGGTTTTGGAGCAGTGGCTTCTTCATTGCTGAGCGGCCTTTCAGATTATGTCGATATAGGACTCGTTTTACTGTGGATATAGATAATTTTGTACCTGTTTCCTCCAGCATCTTCACAAAGTCCTTTGCTGTTGTTCTGGGACTGATTTGCACTTTTCGCACCAAAGTACATTCATCTCTAGGAGAGAGAAAGCGTCTCCTTCCTGAGTGGTATGACGGCTGCGTGGTCCCATGGTGTTTATACTTGCGTACTATTGTTTGTACAGATGAACGTGGTACCTTCAGGCGTTTGGAAATTGCTCCCAAGGATGAACCAGACTTGTGGAGTTCTACAATTGTTTTTCTGAGGTCTTGGCTGATTTCTTTTGATTTTCCCATGATGCCAAGCAAAGAGGCACTGAGTTTGAAGGTAGGCCTTGAAATAAATCCACAGGTACACCTCCAATCGACTCAAATGATGTCAATTAGCCTATCAGAAGCTTCTAAAGCCATGACATAATTTTCTGGAATTTTCCAAGTTGTTTAAAGGCACAGTCAACTAAGTGTATGTAAACTTCCAACTTCAACTGTATATCAAATACTACCACACGTCAAAGTAAATCAATTTAATATACACCATCACAATGTTTTTTTATTTTTTTATTTAGGCAGGTCTTAATTTTTATAAAAAAAATGTCTTTCAAAATAACAGAATAGCATATTTTGAGTTTAGTTATGTTACTGGGCTTAGTTAGCCAAAGCTCGACTTCAAGTTAAATCTGCCATCAAGTCGAAACGGTCCTATGCCAATATGTTTTCACTGTGGTGACGGAAAAGGGATATGGCTTGAAAACGTTATCTCAATCCAGGGATGGAAGGTGTCGCTGTATTCCTAATTGTCCCATTATCCAAGCCTCGAAATCAAGAAGATTTAAATAAAATACTGCTAGTTTTTAATTAACTGCCTTTTTCATCAGCATGCTAGGTTACTAGCATGCTAAAGTAGCTTATTAGATTCCACAACACTTCTGGCAGCAACTCACCCCCAATGCTAGACGTCACATTTTAATGGAATCCATTTTGTCTTATACTTCCTTGTGTTGTGTACTTCTTCTTTTACTATTCCATGATTTAGGTTATTTTTAGCCATTGGTGGAGAGGTACTGTCTACTGATGTGACCAGCTTATGGGGAATAACAAGTCATTTATAAACATTTATTTACATTTACATTTTAGTCATTTAGCAGACGCTCTTATCCAGAGCAATTTACAGTTAGTGAGTGCATACTTTTTCATACTTTATAAAGTATATATAGTGAACACTTTAGATTAGGGGGTATTAGTGAGACACTGAGGTATTAGTAAGTGCATGTACTCACATGTATAAATGCACTCATTAACAATGAATAAATACACCCTTCATGACATTTATAAATATGTATATAAATGGTAAGTCAAACCATTAATCAACCATTAACAAATGCCTTATAAATAATCTTATGAGTTGACAATAACTCCTTTATAACTGGTTTATAGAACATTAGTAGTACATTATTAATCATTTACAAATTGTGTACATACTATAATCAAACACCTTATTAATGACCTTATAAATCATTAATAAATCATTTAAAATAATGTTTATAAATGTGTAAATAACTATTTATAGATTTCTTATTGACATTTACAAATGTAGGAATAATGATTAATAAATGGTAAGTAAACTTTACAAACAGTTTATAAATGGTTTATTAAGGGACCTTAATATAAAGTGTTACTGAACATTTTGATCCAATCGATGAGACTTCATCAATACAAACCATTATCATTTGTCTCCTAACTCATATATCTCTATGACCTGTCACTGATGTTTTCTGTTTGTCCTTCCTCAGCCACCGTAATGCTGCGGTGAGGTGCTGCACTGCTCAGCACCTGGAGAGACTGGCTGAGGTCATTGGGGCGGCTCGCCTCCTGTCAGGAAGAAAGAACTCACTGACCGTTTCTTGATTGCCGTCAGTAAACTGGCTGTGGACCCTGCACAGGAAGTCAGGTGGGAAGTTCATCCTGTATAGTTGCTTGCTTAAACATAATGGCCGGCCTAAACTAAGTCTGGGATTCAATCCATGGCACGCTATAGCACTAGACCACCGACAATGCAGCTTTTAAAGGTTATTTATACTTGAGTCGACATCTGCAGCGTTTACCACGATTACGAATTGAAATTGCCTTTAAAAGCCACATTGTCAGCTGTCTAGAGCATCTACCCTAAAGGGTGCCATGGATTGAATTGTGGCCTCAACTAAACCCATCTAAAGACAGAACGTCTTGAAGAACACGAAGTAGCGGAAGCGCTATTCCAAAACAACCACAGGTGCTTTTGGAGGGGAATAGTAATTGAAAACCAAAAGGAAAAATTATAAACACAAATAGATGCTACTTGGCATAGAATAATCCAAGTCCAGGCACTCATGTGGGTTTGAAAGTTAAAAAGCCAAAGGCTTAGCCTAAGCCAAAGGCTTTTGCCAAAAGCTTTTTACCTTTAAAACCCACACGAGTGCCTGGACTTTGACTTTTTATGTCACGTTGCACCTATTTGTGGATATAATTTTTCCTTTTGCTTTTCATTTAAAGACAGAAAGTCTTTATGTCAACCCCCTTTCAAACATCAAACAGATCCTAATACACTTTACAAATTGAACACAGTCAATCTTCAGACACAACAACCAGACACCAACCAGACAAAACAACCACACAACTGTAGACAACACTTGGATGACCTGGGTGACCCCAAACTGATTATCAACATAGTTGCCATTTGGGTTGTGTTTGTTAGGGCACAAAACTTTTTAAAACATTTAGCAATGGAAAAAATAGTCAGTACCTGATTCAGTTTCCTTCCTTCTATTTGGTGCCTAATGAAGACAACCCTACTTGAACAAAATGGTTGGCCTGAGCCAAGCGCTGTGCAGATTCGCTAAGATTTTTATAATAAAGAACGGTTAATGACCAGTTGTTAGATAGTTGAGATGATTTGTAGATCAGGTAATGCAGTGCATTACTCAAACCGACCCTCTTGCAAATTCTACCTAATGTCTTATTTTGATGGGTGTCGTAGTAAATATATTATGTTATAGCTTGGTCTGACTAAAATCTTGTGCATAACCCATCTTGTGTTGGGCCTTTGGATTTAATACAATGCACAAAGACTTCTATCTTGTCGGCCTTATCAGCAGGTGGCTATGGACAACACCCACGCCATAGGTCTCTCAGTTCTCCCAACTCACACGAGTTATTGCTCTGAGGACATACACACACACACCCCCACACACACACACACATACACACACACACACACACACACATCATCATTGTTAAACATACACACATACACACACACACACATACACACACATACACACACACACACACACACACACACACACACACACACACACACACACACGCACACACACACACACACACATCATCATTGTTAACGCACACACACAAAAAACCCCTTCTCTTAGGCTGAACATCTGAAGACAGAGAACCCGACTCAGAGCCAATGCAATGGAAGTGACCTCGACCAACTCATCAGGACCAATCAGAAGATCAGAACTACTAGAATCAACCTACTTTATTTTATTGTATAAAATGTCAGCACACAATGTTTAGGGCTCGCTCTCTCAGATATCTCCCTACGAGGTTGACGAACGGGTCCGTGCACGCTATTTACAGATATCTTTACCTCTGAATAAACTGCCTCATATTATACAATTATCCACCTTGTCCGAAAGTCTCTACTTTGTCTCCGTTCTCCAGTAAACTTGTTTTATCAACAAACTTGGTAGCAGAGGGTGGTTTTCTAACTCTGAATTCGGTCCATAAAAGTTGATAGAGACAGGAGACAAGTAAGAGACGGATCTGAAAGGACGGGTGACCTGTCCGCAGGAGCAGCCGGGAATCCAGCTCGCCTCAGGAAACTGATCTAGACGGCCGTCAATACAAAGGTAAGCAGAACCTGTTAAAACAAAATCTGCATATTGTATTGTAGGATAAACCCAAATTATGATCAGTAGTACTGGGCGTGAGTATGGATTACTGATAAATTTATAACATATCTATTATGACTCAAAAGGCACATATGTAAAGATATCTGAATTCTTTAGGTTCTTACTGTTGAAATGTGACTCTCTAGGGGAGGAGTCTAGTTACAGAGGTTGTGGTTCACGAGAGACGGACCCTTTTTATTTTTACTGTTGATATCTGAAATCTTAGGTTTTTACTGTTGAAATGTGACTCTAAGAGAAGAAGTCTAGTTACAGTGGTTTTATTTCCTGTTGAAATGCGGCTTTCTAGTGAGGAGCCTATTACAGAGGTTTTGGTCCACAAGCGATGGACCCTTTTTATTTGATCCACAAGAGAAGGATCTGGTGACTTGATAAAAAGATTCAGATAGTCGGGTTGAGTTAATTCCGTGAGAATCCAAGTCCAGAAAAGGTTCTCCCGACTAGACGCCAGTTGAATGGTTTAAACGACTGGGAGTCTCCTTGAGGAGAATAAAAAAATAATAAAAAAATACGAGTTCAGATAGTCGGGCAATTGGTTGACGTGGCACTCAACTATATGTACTGTGAGGAACTTAAACTGAATTCGTGTGTTGATGCTGATATGTAATGAAAATGTAATTGTTGAAATGATAACCTGAATGTTGTGTAAGATTGGCCGTTTCATGAGACTAACTAGTGGATAACTTTTAAGAGGACCACTGAGTCCTATTTTGCCTGTTATGTAGCCGCTGCGCTAAAAGCTGACTTGAACTTTTTCCCTCTTGTGGTGTTGGTATTTTCATAATTCCTAAAATTAGATTGATAATTATTTTGGGAGCGCTCGAGTTTGCTAATATATTGTTCCAAAAGGGCGATTCTGATACCTTTTGGGAAAATATATAATAACTTCGAATACCTGAAAAACAATAATAACTTTTGCAAAATAATTCCCAAAATTAAATTGGTAATTATTTTAGGAGCGCTCGAGTTTGCTAATATATTCTTCCAAAAGGGCGATTCTGATACCTTTTGGGAAAATATATAATAACTCGAATACCTGAAAAACAATAATAACTTTTGCAAAATAATTCCCAAAATTAAATTGATAATTATTTTAGGACGCTCGAGTTTGCTAATATATTCTTCCAAAAGGGCGATTCTGATACCTTTTGGGAAAATATATAATAACTCCGAATACCTGAAAAACAATAATAACTTTTTGCAAAATAATTCCCAAAAATTAAATTGGTAATTATTTTAGGAGCGCTTCGAGTTTGCTAATATATTCTTCCAAAAAGGGCGATTCTGATACCTTTTGGGAAAATATATAATAACTCGAATACCTGAAAAACAATAATAACTTTTGCTAATAAATCCCTAGAATTAGATTGATGATTGTTTTGGGAGCGCTCGGGTTTGTTAATATATTGTTCCAAAAGGGCGGTTCTGATACCTTTTGGGAAAATATATAATAATTCGAATAATTGAAAAACAATAATACCTTTTGCAAAATAATTCCTAATAATAAAGCATTGAACATTTTTTGTGTACGAGGGTGGGACATCAGAGATAAATCTCAGTCAGCGCCAAGAATACATTGCTGGATTCGGCCAGTGACGGGCTAAGAGCACCAAGATAGTCTAATAAACTGTATAACCATGGCAACCACTACCGTCCCAAAACTCAAATTTAATGAATATCTAGATCAAAAAATACAGGATAGAGCGGGAGGGAAAGAACAGTATAAGACAGTGAAGAAAGTGTGGGAGGGAGTGAAACTCAAATGGACACAGGCAGGTTACTTTAGCGGGGGTGCCCCGTCTAAAGGGCAACTCACCTCTATGGAGAAAGAGCTAGGGGAGGCAGTGAGGGAAGGAACAGAAAGTGAAGTGGAAAGGAATAAGTCTCACTTATTCAAGAAGGAAGGGACTAAACACAGAGAGAGAGCAGAGGCTGAGCTAAGGATAGGTACGTGGGCAATTGAGGAAACACGACGAGCACACCCATACAAGAAACCAGACATGATGGGTGTGGTGATTGAACCCACAACTGAGACAACACCAATAGTGGGGACACAGTCCATGAGTGACATACCAGCGCCCTCAGCACCACTGTATCCGACCCTGCCACAGGAAGCGAAGAGCACACCACCCGCATACACACCCACTCCTCCAACTAACCCTTATAACCCATTCCTAAGTCCTGCAGTGGTACAAGCGCCTGTGTTCGTGGTGCAAGGAGGACACCTAGAGGGGAACATGGCACTAAGCGTAGGGCAAGGAGTACTTCACTGTGTGGAAGTCCGAGCCAACAGCGAGCCACAAGGACGAGAGGAGCCACACCCGGCCGGCGGAACCCAACCCAGACCCAGTCCCACAAGAGGGGTTCCAACCCAGAGTCCCTGGTAATGATGACTCAAAACCAACCGTCAGATCTATACAGGAAAGGGGGGAGCATCTGGCCTAAGACAAGCAGCTGCACCCAATCAGCCTAAACCCAGACTCTCAGAATGGTTTGTCGAAAGAGAAAGGGGAAGTACCCAATCCATGACAGAAGGGGGGTGCAGGGGACAATGAGCTTTGGGGGTCGTTAGGGTCTGGCTCATTAAGAAGCTCACGGGGGTCTCAATCGGGGACCAACCAAGTGAGGATGATGAAGGAGAACAAAGGAAGGAAGAAAAAACCTATGAGGATGAGTGGGATGCGTGTCAGGGACAGGCGTCACATAACACCACCATAATAGAAGAAGCAGAGAAGGGGAAGACCTGGGCCTTGAAAGGGGTGATGGTGGGGGAAGTTGTTGACTTGCATGAACCCATCAGAAAATCTGCCAGACTTAGGGAAAGGGGATTGAACTCCCAAATGCCACTTAGACCAACAGCAGACCGACAACATGAAGAATACCAACCCTGGAAGATGACTGACCTGACCGCCCTGATGGATCAGATGCCCAGCCTCCATGGTGGAGCGTCTGCTTGGCTGTTGCAACTTCAAACCCTTACATCTGGATTTAGGCTTGCTCTGGCAGACATGAAGGCACTCTTGGCCAGGGCCACAGATCACACCACCATGATGGTACTGACAAGAGAGGCAGGTCTGGAAAAGAGCGGAGGTGTGACGCCACCGGAAGTCTATAGAACTGTGTTGTGGGAAGTTCTGAGGAGGGCATATCCTACCGAACGAAACCATGCAACACTGACCTCTTTACCATCGGTCCTGGGGAACAGCCAGCTGCCTACCTGGACAGGGCCAAAACCACCTGGAGAAGCGGTCCATGACGAACCATATGATCACTCCGACACCACGTGCAGCATGTGGAAAGAGATGGTGGTGAGCGGGACCCCAAGTGACGTCGAACCAAACTAAGGGGAACTGTGGGATTAATGGCACTCCCTAGGGCGCAGTTTAACTCCCATGTCCATCATCACATCACCCAATACAACAAAGACAAGGGGGGGGGCGGAAACACATGTCCAATCCCTGCAGGTGCAGCTGCTCAAACTACAACTGAAAGAGGCACAGAAGGGAGATAAGCCAAAGAAACAAATGGTGGCTGAAGACCAACCTGACATTTCTCAAATAATTGAAAAAACTGTCTCACAAATGATACAAACACAACAGCCGCCTCCAACAACACTCCCCAACGATCGCAATGGTGCCTCAGCCATACTATCAAGCACCAACTCCACCGTATCAGCCACCGGTGGCACCATACCAGACTCAATGGGGACAGCCAAGGCCACAAGGTAATGGGGGGCCTGTTACAATTGTCATCAATATGGACACTCTGTCAGATGGTGTCCATTACCACCTAGTCCGCAACAGCAACACTGGCTGGCAAACAGGGGTAGAGGTTATGCCTTCAGATCAAGAGGAGGCCCAAGACCGATGTACCAGCCACATGCTGCCCTACCAGCATATAACCACCCACAACAAGACCCAAACCAACAGCCTAACCAGCAGCCAGCTCCTACCTTCCAGGGCATGTCAGACGAATATCCTCCCTGGCCCTGAAGCTGCCCACCACCACAGAACGGGAATGGGGGTCAGCATTTTCCACTCCACACTGAACCAACTGTCATGTGTGAAGTGGAGGGAGTTACCCACCAATTTTTGGTAGATACAGGATGTACGTACTCTGCCATAAGATCTCGTCAACCACTCTCTTCGGAATCAATACAGGTGGTGGGGGTATCAGGAACACCCGAAGCACAAAACAAGACCATACCATTGCTCTTCCAATGGGGCCCTTCCAATTTGAAGCATCAATTCCTATATTGTCCCAACTGTCCAATCAACCTATTAGGAAGGGACCTATTGTGCAAACTGAAATGTTCAATCTACCTTGCCGAAAAGGGTGTGGAGGTTTCCATTGATCCCATTACCTCCACACCAGTTCATCCAGTTAGGGTGCTGATGCTACCCATCATCCCAACCCCCAGTGCTCTCCCTGACCCAAGAAATATACTGGTTGAAGTGCATCGAATCCGGCCAAGGAACCCCTGAGGTTCAATTCAAGTTCAACCAGCTGAGACAACTCATTTACACATTTCACCCATACAAGACTCCTCAAGCTGAAATCCACTGTACACTTAATGTGACTGATAATGATGTCAACCCATATACCGATGACTGGGATGAAAACATGATGCACCTGACACCAACAATCAGATGTTGTACCATAGTGTGTGGACAGGAAGGAGTGGCTGCTCCGGTTATCCTACCTTCCCATTTGAAATCCTGGTACCTACTGGGCGAAGAATCTGCTCCCCATGTTACACTGGCAGTTGGAAACGGTTTTGAAGCAAGGAGCCTTGGGCCTATGATCAGAAGAGCATCCAAACTCCAGTGGGAACCCACCCAAACTCCAGGAATAACCAAAGCCACCACTGAGAACATGTGGAGGTTTATGACAGTTGACACAGAGGAACATTGCCTTCCTGAACGTTTGACTCTCCCAAGACACCATGGTAAACCTTACACAGACCACCCCTCATCACAAGCACTGCTTTCCACCATTGATGAAGGCATATGGACACACACCCCATTTGATGTTGGACAACTACAGGTGGCACCAGTCACCATCACCTTACTCAACCCTGATCAAATTCCTATCTACCGAACACAGTACCGTCTGAAACCTGAACAGACCATGGGGATCAAACCAACCATAGATGGGTTGTTGGGAGCTCGTGTCATATATCGCACTGTGTCTCCATGGAACACACCAATCTTACCAGTCTTGAAAACAGGAGGTGAAACATACCGGATGGTACAAGACTTCCGAGCAGTGAACGACGTCACTGCACCCATTGACCTACCTGTCCCTGACCCTCACATTACACTGAGTAATCTCTCACCAAAACACCAATACTTCACCGTTGTGGATCTGGCTAATGCCTTCTTCAGCATTCCACTGGATGAGGCTTCACAGCCTCTCTTTGCCTTCACATATGAACATCAACAGTATACGTATTCGGTTCTTCCACAGGGTTACAGGTGTTCTCCCGGAATCTTCAATCATATCCTAAAGACACACCTGGCTGAATTGAAAATCCCTGAAGGAGTGATACTCATCCAATATGTAGATGACCTTTTGCTGGGGGCTCCACATCTGATCTCTGTCTACAAATGACAAAAACCCTACTTGACTTCTTGGCTGTCAAAGGCTACAAGGTCAAAATGAGCAAAGTCCAGTCCTGTCGCAGAACTGTCCTTTTCCTTGGCAGAGAAATCTCAGGAGAAGGTGCTGGTCTCTCGAAATCCCACCGAGATTCCATACTCCATCATCCACGTCCCATCACAGTGTCAGGCATGTTGTCCCTTCCTGGGGTTGACAGGGTACAGCCGTACCCACATCCCTGACTACACATCCAGGACTGAACCACTGAGAGAAATAGTGAGAGAAGCAGGACCAAGAAACTTACACTCCTCACTTACCTGGACACCTGAAGCATCAACAGCATTTGCTCTCCTAAAAACCGATCTCTCGGTGGCAGCAGCTCTGACAGCACCCGACTACAAAAACAAATTTCATCTTGATGTTTCTGAAAAAGGAGGGGTTCACTTCTTCCATCCTTTTTCAGAAACAAGAGGGGGGAGAGAAGAGTACTGATGTATCATTTCTCTAAGTTGGACCATATTGAAGCAGGTCAGACAACATGTTCCAGGTACGTGGCTGCAGTGGCAAAAGCTATTGAAAAAACCGCCCACCTGGTAATGTGCCACAAATTGGAAATCCATACGCATCATGGGGTTGCAGCATATCTGATGAGCAAGGAATTCACGTTCAGCGCTGAAAGAAAGAACAAAATCCAGAATAAATGCACCCAATCACACATTACTTTTGTCAACACCGACAAAAACATGGCAGACGCACTCAATGCAGAAGAAGGGTTGGCACACTCCTGCGAAGAGAGGGCGGCACAGGAACTGAAACTGCGACCAGACTTGGGAAACGAACCCTTACCAATCCTGATCTATGGTTGTACACCGATGGATGCTGCTATAGAGGAGAAGAAGGGAACATAGCAGCATATGCAGTGGTACAGCAGCTTCCAGACGGGTCACACGTGACCCTGGAATCAGACATCATCCCACAACCTGCCTCAGCCCAACTAGCCGAGATCATTGGTTTGACTCAAGCCCTGGAAAAGGCTGAAGGAAAGACTGTGAACATCTACACTGACTCAGCATATGCTCATGGAGCAGTCCATACAGATGGACCACAATGGGTCAGACGTAACTTCACCACAACAGGAAACCTTCCGATCAAACACAAGGCACAAATGGAGAGACTGATAAAAGCAGTCTCACTACCTGAGCAGGTGGCCATCATGAAGTGCAAAGGACATCAGCAACTCAAGAACAAAGTCAGCGAGGGAAATGACGCAGCTGACAAAGCAGCCAAGAAAGCTGGGGCTACACTCCAAGACAGATGGTGCTGCAGACTCAACCAGCTAGAACAGAACTCACAGACCAACACATAAAGGAACTACAATCACAGCGGGCCCGTATGAGCACTCGGTATGGGGACAGATGGGAGCCACCAAAGGACCTGATGAACTTTGGAGATGCCATGACGGCAGGTTGGTGGCCCCAGCTAATCTCTGTCCCGAGCTGATACGTGAGGCTCATGGGCCCACCCATGAAGGGGAAACTCAAAACTTTACAGAAGGTTTCCCCATATTTGGTGGCACCCACACATTAAGGACATGACAGACTTGTTTTGTGATGAGTGCAGCATTTGTGGCAGCCACAACCCAAAGAAACCTTTCCAAACACCCATGGGTTCATACCCAGTACCTAATGCATGTTTTCAGGACATTAGCATAGATTACACTGACATGGGGGCTGATAATGTAACTAATGGGAAAAGGTACTTATTGGTAATGGTAGATCGATTCTCCAAATGGGTTGAGGCAATACCAACAGCACGTGAGGATGCTAGGTCAGTTATTAAGTGGCTGCAGACTGAACTCATACCAAGGTATGGGGTTCCAAGACAAATTCGATCCGACAACGGGTCCCATTTCAGTAACCAACACCTGAGACAGGTGGAGGAGAGGTTCGGCATTGTGCACAAGTTTGGGTCTGTGTACCGGCCGCAATCTCAGGGCCTCGTGGAACGCGCCAATCAAACTTTGAAGGCTAAGATAGCCAAGGTATGTGCAGGTTCAAAGTTGACGTGGGTTGAAGCTCTGCCCCTGGCGTTGATGGCCATGAGAGCCTCTCCAGGAGCAGGCACCCATCTCTCTCCACATGAGATTATGACTGGTAGAGTCATGCCTGGTCCACCAAGGGAGGGAGGTCATATGCCCGCCCTTGATGTACAACAAATTGTAATGTCTGAATATGTGAGAAAACTAACGGAACTCTCTGCAGCTCTCTCCAAACAGATTCACAAGGTCCAAGAGGGGGAGCTGACGGGAGATCCGGCGCTGCTGAAGGTAAAAGTTGGCGACTGGGTAAGGATCAAGGTTCACAAGAGAAAGTGGCAAGATCCCAGGTGGACTGGACCGTACGAAGTGAAGGAGGTTACTTCACACTCAGTCCAGGTCAAAGGTAAATCAGGCGCACCTTGGCACCACTTGACACATTGTACACCAGCACCAACTCCTTCCAGAACCCTGACTGAAGTCAGAAGTGATTTAATCACATTAAATTCGGATCAAATTCTTGACACCAACACTATCTGAATATGTGGAGGAGACTCCCATCTTCAGATACTGGAGGGGGAAAAACAGAGGAGGGACAGACCACCATGGGAGAGACTGGGGTGCTCTGCTCCACTCCTTGTTTTGCTGATTGTAACTATTGGGGTTACTCTAGGAATCATACTCTGGTCAGTACAGCACATGACACAGACACCCATTACACCCACTAGTAAACCTAACGACACATTCAATGCCACAACCATACGTCCGACCAACCTGCACTCCGACACATTGAGCCCAGATCAGAATGTAAGCCACAGCCACCACGTAAATAAACGACAAGTTGTCTCTAACACCCTTTCCTGTGGGCCCAGACAATTGTATAGAAGCACCACATTATGTATACCCTTTAATGTTACCACTACTGCGACAGTGCCGTGGTAGACTTCAGAGACCTTTCCTACTACCGTGACTGGGACTGGTATATGACAGTGGGGGTCACCCATAGCGATTGGACTTGGACAAACTTGGTATGTGAGACTAATTATGACTGGTCCAGTTGCACCCCTACTACATTAGGAAAACAATGGAGGAAACTCTTGACTTTGACAAAAAACTCTAAAGGACTCAAATTTACTATCTATCCTGGTATTGCATTAGGCTGCCAGGACTTTAGACTTGCTCCTTATGTAAGCTGTACCACTGCACCAGTCCATTGGAATGTTCGAATTTGTCATATTATTAACACAAAAGCACAGGCTATTAATGAAAATGGTAATAAGAATAATTCTATTATTTTACTTACCACTCCACCTACTTTGGATGATGCAATCCTGACCGCTACAGGTGTCTCCGGCCTTTCTAACAACTGGCTCTTGTTGACTGAGGAAGCGGCAAAGGTGACTCATCAGAGTTGTGTGGTTTGTATGGGGGCACGGCCATTGCTTCGCATTATCCCTGCCGCCATTACGCCAGAATGCTTCCTGTCTGTCATGAAACATGACAACCCTTCCGCCAATTGTACACTATGGGACGTAGTTCATCCCTTGGTTACTAAAGCAACTAAGAAACCAATTTTTTCCTATCAGGTGGCTAGAGCTAACTTTACCTGTGTTAATCTCACTGAAAGGTCTACCATTGTTGGGTATGGTACCTGTTGGATGGTGTCGGTTTATCTATACGCCTAATGCTGAGTTTAAACCTGTTTCCAGGGCTGATGTCTGGTGGTGGTGTGGAGGCGTTCATCTGTTTGATGGACTGCCTGGAAATGCCACAGGCACCTGTGCACTAGTCTCTCTTTTGCTACCAATTTCTGTGTATCCAACAGGTGTTCAGGAGCTGGTGACCCATGTGTCTGACTTAATTCCTACCAGGACCAGGCGCGCTGTGGGCCCTACTCATGGGGACCCAACCTACATTGATGCAATTGGGGTCCCTAGGGGGTACCAGATGAGTATAAATTGATTGACCAAGTAGCCGCAGGTTTTGAATCTTCATTTTGCTGGTGGTGCACAATTAATAAAAATGTTGACAGAATCAATTATGTCCATTTTAATGTTCAAAAATTAGGCAGTTGGACACAACAAGGTTTTGAGGCGGTGCATGGCCAGTTGGCTGCGACCTCTCTCATGGCTTTCCAAAATCGTATTGCTGTCGACATGCTCCCTGGCTGAAAAAGGAGGAGTATGTGCTATGTTTGGTGAACAATGTTGTACCTTTATTCCCAACAATACAGCCACAGATGGCAGCTTGACTGTCGCCCTGGAAGGGTTACGAACTCTTAATGGCAAAATGAAGAGCCACTCAGGGGTGGATACTTCAATGTGGGACTCTTGGATGGATGCGTTTGGTAAATATAAAACGCTTGTTTCTTCTATACTTGTATCCATCTCTGTTTTTGCTGCAATTCTAGTGCTTTGTGGATGCTGTTGCATTCCATGCATACGGACGTGACAACCAGGATTATAACCACCGCTATTGATCCACATCCTGCAGATAACGGTCAGATGTTTCCTTTGCTTGCTATTGACGATGCTGACCAAGGATATCTGGATGATGAATAGCATTTAAGCTTTTGTCCGTCTCTTGTGAGACGTGAAGAGGGGGAATGTAAAACTTTATCCTCTGATAAAGTTTTCCCTATTTTGCCAATTGCAGCATTTAAGCTTTTTGTCACGTCTCTTGTGAGACGTGAAGAGGGGGGAATGTAAAACTTTATCTTCTGATAAAGTTTTCCCTATTTGCCAATTGCAGCATTTAAGCTTTATGTCACGTCTCTTGTGAGACGTGAAGAGGGGGAATGTAAAACTTTATCTTCTGATAAAGTTTTCCCTATTTTGCCAAATTGCAGCATTTAAGCTTTATGTCACGTCTCTTGTGAGACGTGAAGAGAGGGATTTGTCGTAGTAAATATATTATGTTATAGCTTGGTCTGACTAAAATCTTGTGCATAACCCATCTTGTGTTGGGCCTTTGGATTTAATACAATGCACAAAGACTTCTATCTTGTCGGCCTTATCAGCAGGTGGCTATGGACAACACCCACGCCATAGGTCTCTCAGTTCTCCCAACTCACACGAGTTATTGCTCTGAGGACATACACACACACCCCCACACACACACACACATACACACACACACACACACACATCATCATTGTTAAACATACACACATACACACACACACACACACACACACACACACACACACACACACACACGCACACACAAAAACCCCCTTCTCTTAGGCTGAACATCTGAAGACAGAGAACCCGACTCAGAGCCAATGCAATGGAAGTGACCTCGACCAACTCATCAGGACCAATCAGAAGATCAGAACTACTAGAATCAACCTACTTTATTTTATTGTATAAAATGTCAGCACACAATGTTTAGGGGCTCGCTCTCTCAGATATCTCCCTACGAGGTTGACGAACGGGTCCGTGCACGCTATTTACAGATATCTTTACCTCTGAATAAACTGCCTCATATTATACAATTATCCACCTTGTCCGAAAGTCTCTACTTGGTCTCCGTTCTCCAGTAAACTTGTTTTATCAACATGGGATAGTTTTTCTCAGGTTGCCATCAATTGTGTACTGTTTTTAATCACAGACAGCAGAAATTGTTTGATCTGTCGCACGTTTAAGATGATATAAATATATTTGTCCACAGGCATCATGGTCGCAATATCTTGAAAAACATGGCCACCTATAGCGACTTTGCTAAAATGTGGGACAAATTCGCTCCGAAGAAAGAGCGAGAATCCTTGAGGGAAGTCATCTCAAAGCTTAACCTCAAAGCAAGGTACGTTCTCTCTGGATGAGTGGAAGTAGTATGACAAATGAGTTGATATGATTACAGAAATCCAATCCCACTGGGCACAGACGTCAGTTCAATGTCTAGTTTTGATTTACATTTGGGAAATCAACCAAAATGTGAAATCAACCAAAAATGGACGACATTAACTTACATTGATTACTTCTTGAAAATCAGGTTCACCGTCATCACATAGATTTTTTTGTTGTTGAAATGATGTGGAAACAATGTTGATTCAACCAGTTTTGGCCCAGTGGGATGAATTTAATATACTGTAACATTCTATTGTTATGATTTAACTGGATAAGAACCCAAATGCAGACAAGTACACGAAGCCATAGAAGTTTTAACAGGTTTATTTACAATGTTCAAAGTCCAGGTACAGGGAGGGTAACAGATCCAGATCAGGGCAGGTGTGGTACCGTAATGTCCTAGTGTCCGTGATGAGTCCAAAAGAGAGGTCCGGTATTGGAGAGCAGGATGGTGGTGGCAGGAGGGAAGCGGAGGCAGGAGTCAGGTTCCAAATATCTGTGGCACAGGAGAAAAAGTAAATAGAACAGACCAAAAACACAAAGAGCAAAAATAACCAGGTTGAGTCGGCAGCGAGACTAACATGGTCGTCTTGACTATGATCTGACGATGAGTGGTAAGTTTGACCGGGTCTTAAAGGCTGAGGTGATTATGGTGAATGAGCTGCAGCTGGAACCCTGACTCCCGCACACCAGACTTCACTCCTGCAATCAAGGACAGACAGAGGGGAGGGAGAGAGCAGAGAGAGCTACCTAGCAGCAGTAGGCCTAACAGTACCCCCCCCTCTACGGACGCCACCTGGCGGCCGACGGGGTTTATCGGGATGTAACCTATGAAACTCTCTAGGACCAGAGCAGGATCCACAATGAAGCTCCTGGGCACCCAGGAACGTTCCTCGGGACCATAACCCTCCCAATCCACCAGGTACTGGGAAACCACGACTCAGGCGGCGAACATCCAGAAGTCGCCGGACAGTGTAGACCGGACCCCACCCCACGATCCTGGGCGGAGGAGGGGGACGAGAGGGCGGGCACAGAGGGCTAACCACACAGGCTTAATCTGGGAAACATGAAAGGTGGAATGAACCCCGTGAGGGAGGCAGGAAGCTGTAGCTTAACCGCGCAGGGGTTAACAATAGACAGTATCTTGAAACGGTCCTATAAAACAAGGCGCCATCTTCTTAGACTCCACCTTCAATGGAAGGTCCCGTGACTTCAGCCATACCTCTTGACCAGGAGAGTAACCGGGAGCCTGGGACCGGTGATGGTTGGCTTGCCCTCTGCATGTACGCCGAAGCTCGGGACAGAGCTACCCTGGCCTTCCTCCAGACCTTGAAGCAGCGGCGCATGTGGGACTGCACCGAGGGTACCGCCAGTTCCCCTCTTGGGAAGGGAACAGGGGAGGTTGATAACCCAGAGCACACAGAAAAGGAGACAAACCAGAGGAAGCGTTAGTCAAGGTGTTATGAGCATATTCCACCCAGGGGAGCATGGAGCTCCATGACCCAGGGTTAGACCCAGTGACACAGCGAAGAGCGGTCTCCATCTCCTGGTTCGCTCTCTCGGCTTGCCCGTTGGTCTGGGGGTGATATCCAGAGGACAGGCTGGATGTAATGCCCAAAGCTTTACAGAAAGCTTTCCACACCTGGGAGACAAACTGGGGACCCCTGTCAGAGACAATATCCGTGGGTAGACCATGAGAGCGAACACATGTTCAACCAAAATATCAGCCGTCACTCTGGCAGTAGGCAGTTTAGGTAGGGCCAAAAAATGAGCGAACTT
Source organism: Coregonus clupeaformis (assembly GCF_020615455.1). Taxonomy (NCBI): domain Eukaryota; kingdom Metazoa; phylum Chordata; class Actinopteri; order Salmoniformes; family Salmonidae; genus Coregonus; species Coregonus clupeaformis. The sequence continues at coordinate 34,239 of NW_025536968.1, forward strand.
AGAAAAAACGATCAATCACCGTAAAGAATGACAGTCTTACCAGACGAGGGGGAAGTCCAGTGACAAAATCCATAGCGATATGCGACCAGGGCCGGCTGGGTATAGGTAGAGGTCGTAGATGACCAGCGCTGGCCTGGGTGGAGTTCTTACTTCGTGCACATACCGTGCAAGCAGCAATGAAGGCTCGAGTGTCCGCCTCCATCGTGGCCCACCAGAACTTACGTCGCACAAAGTCAAGGGTCCGCGAAACTCCAGGGTGACAGGTAAGGGGAGACGAGTGAGCCCACTGAAGTACCTGGGAGCGAGCAGACTCAGGGACAAACATCCGGTTAGGAGGACCCCTCCCAGGGTCAGCTTGATGATGTTGAGCCTGTCTAACAATCCCTCGATGTCACATGTGATGACTGCAATACTGCAGGTAGGAGGCAAAATGGGTTCAGGGTTACTACCAGTATCAACAGCCCGAATGAACACGAGACAGGGCGTCAGGCTTGACGTTGCGTGACCCAGGACGGTAAGACAGAGAAAAATTGAATCTCCCAAAAATAGTGCCCACCTGGCTTGACGGGGTTGAGCTGCTTTCGCTGACTGGAGGTAAGCCAGATTCTTATGATCCGTCCAAACGATGAAGGGTTGTTCCGCCCCCTCCAACCAATGTCGCCACTCCTCGAGAGCCAGCTTAACGGCGAGCAGTTCACGATTGCCAACATCATAATTCCTCTCTGCCTGAAAGTTTCCTTGAGAGAAAAGCACAGGGATGCAGTTTGTTATCTTCAGGAGAACGTTGTGACAACACTGCACCTACCCCAGTGTCGGATGCATCCACCTCCACGACAAACTGGCGGTCGGGTCCGGCTGCATCAGAATGGGAGCCGAGGCGAAGCGATGTTTCAGTTCTTCGAACGCTGATTCGCCCCTTCATTCCAAGCGAACGGTCGTGAGATGGAGGTGAGAGCGGTGAGTGGCGCCGCAATGCGGCTGTAGTCCTTGATGAACCTCCTATAGAAGTTCGCAACCCCAGGAATCGTTGAAGTTGTTTGCGGGTAGAGGGAGCTGGCCAGTCCGTGACAGCAGAGATCTTAGCTGGGTCCATCCGCAACTCCCCCTGAGCTATGATGTAACCCAAAAAGAGGTCTCAGACACATGAAATTCACATTTCTCCATCTTCACAAACAGTTTGTTCTCCAACAACCTTTGCAACACCTGGCGCACATGTAGTTCATGTTCCTGGGAGGACTCTGAGAAAATCAAGATATCATCCAGATAGACAAAAACAAACCGATTCAACATGTCCCGAAGGACATCATTGACTAGTGCCTGAAAAACAGCAGGGGCATTGGACAACCCAAAAGGCATAACCAGATACTCAAAATGTCCCAAGGGTGTGTTGAAGGCAGTCTTCCATTCATCACCCTTACGAATGCGCACTCAGGTGATACGCATTTCGTAGATCCAGTTTCGTAAAGATGGTAGCACCATGAAGGAGGGGAAAAGCAGAATTAATCAAAGGCAGAGAATACTTGTTCTTAATGGTGATGTTGTTAAGACCACGGTAATCAATACAGGGTCTGAGGGTCTTATCCTTCTTAGCAACAAAAAAGAATCCCGCTCCTACAGGTGACGAGGAAGGGACGCATAATACCTGCCGCCAAGGAGTCCCGAATGTAGTTCTCCATAGCCTCCGTCTCCGGCCGGGAGAGATTGTACAGGCGACTGCTGGGAGCGGGGCTCCTGGCTGGAGGTCAATGGCGCAGTCGTAAGGGCCGGTGAGGAGGAAGAGAAGTAGCTCTGTGTTTGCAGAAAACGGATGCCCGGGTCATGATACGCGTCAGGGACAGCAGAGAGATCCATGGACTCCAGTGGAGGTTGAGGCACAGTACTGGCAGGAGTCTGAGCAGAACACAAACAATTCACATGACAAAATGTGCTCCATGAAACAATGTTACCTGTCACCCAATCAATGTGTGGATTGTGTCTTATGAGCCAGGGGGATACCAAGGACCAGGGTGTCTGTGGGCAGTCGATAATATGGAATTGAATGTTCTCCTGATGATTTCCCGACACTCTAAGACAAACAGGAACAGTTTGATGGGTATCACGGGTCAACAATTGTCCATTTAGACCCTTAGCCTGCAGCGGACAGTCCATAGGAACAGTCTCCAAATCCATTTGTTGAGCCCACTCTCTATCCAAAAAGCTTTCGTCGGCACCAGAGTCAATCAGCGCACTAACAGAGAAATTCTGGAACTGCCACTGGAGGGATGCCTGGAGCAGAATGCGGGGAGAAGAGGAAGAATCCGCTGCTCGGCTCACCAAAACTTCTCCCATTAATGATGAGCCGGCCCTTTTCCCCGGACCGAACTGGGCAGGAAGGAACGAAATGACCAGCTTCTCCACAATACAGGCAGACCCGAGCCTGAATACGACGTGCACGCTCCTCTGAGGACAACCGGTGCACGACCCACCTCCATGGCTTCGGGTTCAGTGCTCCTCGTATCGACTCGGAAGACACGGCTTTCTCCGTAGGGAAGATGCAGGGGAGGAGTTTGTTGATGACAGACAGGTTGCTTGGAACTAACACTCCTCTCGGCAGGCGCTCCCGAATCCGATTATCCAACCTGATAGTGAGTGAAATAAGATTATCCAGCGTAGCCGATTCATCATATGACACCAATTCATCTTTTAAAGTCTCAGACAAAGCATTGATGAACACTCCTTGTAATGCCTCGTCATTCCAACCACTCACTGCTGCTAAAGTCCGAAACTCCACTGCCATCTCCGCCACACTACGAGCCCCCTGTCGAAGAGAGAACAACCGTTTGCGAGCCTCCTTGCCTCGTACGGGGTGGTCAAAAACCTTCCTCATCTCCGTGGTGAAGGCAACGTAAGCGTTGCAAATGTCCGACTGACTCTCCCATACCGCTGATCCCCAGGCACGAGCGGAACCGCTAGTAGAGTTAATAAGGTAGGCAATACGGGCTCTTTCTGAGGCGTAGGTGAGGGGCTGTTGTTCAAACACTAACGAGCATTGAGTCAAAAAAATCGCCACAGGTTCCCATGTTCCCGTCATAGCGCTCTGGGGCAGGAACAAAGGCTCTCTGATCTGGGCTGAAGGGGTAGTAAGGGCAGACACTTGATTGGTGAGTAATTGAACCTGATTAAGCAGCACCTGACTGTCCTCAGCAATCGTCTTAAACAGGGTATCATGTTGGCCAAGTAAAATGCCCTGATTGGCTATGGCAGTCCAAATTTCAGTGTACTCTGGGGTGGTATCCGAGCTACTGTCTGCTGGGTTCATGTTGGTCAGATCATACTGTTATGATTTAACTGGATAAGAACCCAAATGCAGACAAGTACACGAAGCCATAGAAGTTTTAACAGGTTTATTTACAATGTTCAAAGTCCAGGTACAGGGAGGGTAACAGATCCAGATCAGGGCAGGTGTGGTACCGTAATGTCCTAGTGTCCGTGATGAGTCCAAAAGAGAGGTCTGGTATTGGAGAGCAGGATGGTGGTGGCAGGAGTGAAGCGGAGGCAGGAGTCAGGTTCCAAATATCTGTGGCACAGAGAGAAAAAGTAAATAGAACAGACCAAAAACACAAAGAGCAAAAATAACCAGGTTGAGTCGGCAGCGAGACTAACATGGTCGTCTTGACTATGATCTGACGATGAGTGGTAAGTTTGACCGGGTCTTAAAGGCTGAGGTGATTATGGTGAATGAGCTGCAGCTGGAACCCTGACTCCCGCACACCAGACTTCACTCCTGCAATCAAGGACAGACAGAGGGGAGGGAGAGAGCAGAGAGAGCTACCTAGCAGCAGTAGGCCTAACATCTATCTTTCTGTCTTTTCTATTTTTCAACAGGAATATCTAAATAATCCCCAACTTGACTATATATTTGTATCTAAATATTTGCACATTTCCCAACTTTACTATTACACTGGGGGGGAAAAGTATTTAGTCAGCAACCAATTGTACAAGTTCTCCCACTTAAAAAGATGAGAGAGGCCTGTAATTTTCATCATAGGTACACGTCAACTATGACAGACAAAATGAAAAAAAAAAATCAGGAAAATCACATTGTAGGATTTTTTATGAATTTATTTGCAAATTATGGTGGAAAATAAGTATTTGGTCAATAACAAAAGTTTCTCAATACTTTCTTATATACCCTTTGTTGGCAATGACACGGGTCAAACGTTTTCTGTGAGTCTTCACAAGGTTTTCACACACTGTTGCTGGTATTTTGGCCCATTCCTCCATGCAGATCTCCTCTAGAGCAGTGATGTTTTGGGGCTGTCGCTGGGCAACACAGACTTTCAACTCCCTCCAAACATTTTCTATGAGGTTGAGATCTGGAGACTGGCTAGGCCACTCCAGGACCTTGAAATGCTTCTTACGAAGCCACTCCTTCGTTGCCCGGGCGGTGTGTTTGGGATCATTGTCATGCTGAAAGACCCAGCCACGCTTTCATCTTCAATGCCCTTGCTGATGGAAGGAGGGTTTTCACAAAAAATCTCACGATACATGGCCCCATTCATTCTTTCCTTTACACAGATCAGTCGTCCTGGTCCCTTTGCAGAAAAACAGCCCCAAAGTATGATGTTTCCACCCCATGCTTCACAGTAGGTATGGTGTTCTTTGGATGCAACTCAACATTCTTTGTCCTCCAAACATGAAGAGTTGAGTTTTTACCAAAAAAGTTATATTTTGGTTTCATCTGACCATATGACATTCTCCCGATCCTCTTCTGGAGCATCCAAATGCGCTCTAGCAAACTTCGGACGGGCCTGGACATGTACTGGCTTAAGCAGGGGGGACACGTCTGGCACTGCAGGATTTGAGTCCCTTGCGGCGTAGTGTGTTACTGATGGTAGGCTTTGTTACTTTGGTCCCAGCTCTCTGCAGGTCATTCACTAGGTGTGGTTCTGGGATTTTTACTCACCGTTCTTGTGATCATTTTGACCCCACGGGGGTGAGATCTTGCGTGGAGCCCCAGATCGAGGGAGATTATCAGTGGTCTTGTATGTCTTCCATTTCCTAATAATTGCTCCCACAGTTGATTTCTTCAAACCAAGCTGCTTACCTATTGCAGATTCAGTCTTCCCCAGCCTGGTGCAGGTCTACAATTTTGTTTCTGGTGTCCCTTTGACAGCTCTTTGGTCTTGGCCATAGTGGAGTTTGGAGTGTGACTGTTTGAGGTTGTGGACAGGTGTCTTTTATACTGATAACAAGTTCAAACAGGTGCCATTAATACAGGTAACAAGTGGAGGACAGAGGTGCCTCTTAAAGAAGAAGTTACAGGTCTGTGAGAGCCAGAAATCTTGCTTGTTTGTAGGTGACCAAATATTTATTTTCCACCATAATTTGCAAATAAATTCATTAAAAATCCTACAATGTGATTTTCTGGATTTTTTTTCCTCAATTTGTCTATCATAGTTGACGTGTACCTATGATGAAAATTACAGGCCTCTCTCATCTTTTTAAGTGGGAGAACTTGCACAATTGGTGGCTGACTAAATACTTTTTTCCCCCACTGTATCCCCTCCATTCCCCAAACTCCAATATTTTCAGAACTCGCTCGTTCTAAGAAATTTGACCCTATCATCCAAACCCCAATGTAAACTCCTTGTCCAAGTCCTGAATCCACTATAAGGCGATATCAACCACATTCAAAGCACTAAATGACCTTGCCTCAAAGCGCATATCTGATCTACCAGCCCAACAGTGGTCTACTGAAACTACTGACCTCTACACCATCCTCAAAACCAGCAGTCTTCTTTTGGAGCCAGATTGGTCAGTGCTCCTGTATGGCACCAACATTGTGGATTTTCATCCAATACTTATGGACTATGAGAACATTCTTTGGACAATAAAATGAGGTGAAATGGGAAGCTGGCTACAGTCTCAGTTTTATCCTCCAAGACAGTGTGAGGATGTGTAACAACAATACCTATGGTTTAACTTGATGATTAGGGCCAGATTACCGAACGGGCACGCAGGGCACATGCCCTGTGGGCCCCGACCTCCAGGGAATTTCATCATAACATCCAAAGCTAAAAGTATAGTGGATGTATATAAAAGTATGGGGACATTTTACAATTCGTGAGCTCGTTTCATAATTTGTGGCCATCTTTTATATCAATTTGTGCTCGTTTTGTAGAAATTCAGTGAGCATGTTTCATATTTGGTGGGTATGTTTTATATCAATTTGTGAGCTTGTTTCAGTAATTAATGGGCACGTTCTATATTACATGGGCACAATTTCAAATAAAATCTAATTTGTGTCACCTCCGGGCTCTGTAACTTGCTCAGAATGACCTTACTTGAATTTATCAAGTTCCTTCAGACATAGAAATGTGATAAAGTGCTTACCTTGAGTAGAAACACAGTAGCAAGCTTACAGAGGTAGACAGGACTCAGTCATGTCATACTGAAAAAACACCACTAGCTGGCGGACATACCATTTGCATAGATGGGACTACCCAAGAATTTAGGTGAGAAAATTTAAAGAAAGGGAAAGGGGGATAGCTAGTCAGAGCACAAGTGGAAAAGCGTAGTCACTGGTGGGGATAAAAATTATGTTTGCTTCTTTCTTTCTGTTTGATTATCATTGGATTTGGGCTTTGTTGCCCTTGTTTACAGTGACCTAAATTTACATTTACATTTTAGTCATTTAGCAGACGCTCTTATCCAGAGCGACTTACAGTTTGTGAATATTTTTTTTTTTTATACTGGCCCCCCGTGGGAATCGAACCCACAACCCTGGCGTTGCAAACGCCATGCTCTATCAACTGAGCTACATCCCTGCCGGCCATTCCCTCCCCTACCCTGGACAACTTGTGCGCCGCCCATGAGTCTCCCGGTCGCGGCCGGCTGCGACAAAGCCTGGATTCGAACCAGGATCTCTAGTGGCACAGTTAGCACTGCCTTAGACCACTGCGCCACTCAGGAGCCCCAAATTATGCTCAAGTAAAAGATGGTGCCTCACAAACACGACCACCCAGAGTTTCTACCATTAGTATCTACATCCAGCTTCTAATGGTGCATTTCCATACAAGATTTACACCATAGTGTTTTATCCATCGCTCCGGCAGACCTGCTCTCACTTCGGGCCAAGGCAAGGCCCTGTGTTCTTTTCACCTGTCATTTACATAACAATGGCTAACTGTGAACTTTAACACCTTCTCACAAAGCAACAGACTTGAATGATGCAGAGGTTGTTGATTCCCTCGCCATAAGTCTTTAGAGCTGACATTAACATAAAACACAGTTGACACCCTGGCGTGGTGGTAATTATATATGGAAAAGCACCACTAGAGGGAGCCATATCCCAATTTATGATCAGCTAGGATCTAAATTCCTACAAGGTCTCACAGTCTCACATCAGAATTAGACGTTCATCCATGTTTCTCAAACTTCAAATGTCAAAGTTGTTCCAAACGTAACATTTCAAAGTGTTTAAGGTTAAGTTTAGGCGTTAACTCTGGATTATAAGGTTAGGGTTAAGTTTAGGTATGAACTCCGAAATGTTAAGGTTAGGCATTAACGCCGAATGGTTAAGGTAAGGGTAAGGTTTGGGATAGGCTTAAAACAAGAATATCAAAACTACTTTCTATCGCTGGATTCAACCATAGAAAACTTTGGAATCAGACGAGATGCTTATCCCCATCCACAATGTTCTAGTAAAAACCGAAACTTACTTAAAGGTAACAGCGCTCACTGTTGCCCCAAGTGGCCGGTTTCACGTCATCTCCCAACATTTTCAGCCATAGATTGACCGTCGAATACTGACTTGTATCACGGGTGATCTGCCTGCACAACTCTGATTCCATTCCAGTACTGGCTCAGCTCAGCTTAATTAGTAATTGGACATTAAACCCCTACAACTCATCCAGAATGCCGCATGCGTCTGGTGTTCAACCTTCCCAAGTTCTCTCACGTCACCCCCTCTCCGCACACTCCACTGGCTTCCAGTTGAAGCTCGCATCCGTTACAAGACCATGGTGCTTGCCTGTGGAGCAGTGAGGGGAACGGCACCTCTGTACCTTCAGGCTCTGATCAGACCCTACACCCAAACGAGGCACTACGTTCATCCACCTCTGGCCTGCTAGCTCCCTACCTCTACGGAAGCACAGTTCCCGCTCAGCCCAGTCAAAGCTATTCGCTGCTCTGGCACCCCAATGGTAGACACAAGCTCCCCACAACGCCAGGTCAGTGGAGTCACTCACCACCTTCCGGGAGACACTTGAAACCCTACCTCTTTAAAGAATACCTGAATAGTATAAAAGCAATCCCTTCTTCCCCCCACCCCCATAAAAAAATTAAATAAAAATAAAAGTGTTGTCCCACTTGCTATCATAAGTTGAATGCACCAATTTGTAAGTCGCTCTGGATAAGAGCGTCTGCTAAATTATGTAAATGTGAATGTAAATGTTGGAGCAAAAACCTACAGGAAGGTAGCTCTCCAGGGAATATGGTTGGAGAGCCTGACCTGGGACATCAACAGTCAGCCAGGGTTTCATTAAATAAATTATAGGCAATACCTTATATTGCACATTTCGGCTAATTAAACTGATACATTTGGGGATGTTCAACTTCAATTCACTGGCACTATGAAGAACAGCTTAGCCATGCTCATTGATAGCCTAATATATACTTTAATATACTTTTGATGAATTTATGAGGCATTGCTAGATACAGATTACCAAGATACAGTATAGATCCAGTGGTTCCCAACCAGGGGTACGTAGGACCCCTGGGGGTACTTCTGGCATATCCACAGGGGGTACTTGAGAAGACTCATGAGACCATAGGTCTACTGGTAAAAATGCACCAGGGGGTACTTCAGGGGTACTCCGGACAGAGCAAATTCAGTTGGTGGTACAGTAACCCAAAAAGGTTGGGAACCACCGGTATAGCCCTATGCGCACGGTTCTGACTGTCTCTCTGCCTGCCCCAATCCTCTCTCTCCCTCGCCCGAGCCCTTCTTTTCGCTATGAAAAACGCTAGTGTGTGTTGGACTTCGGTCTGTTGCTTGTAGAATAGCTCAGCATACTCATTGAAAGCCCCTACTTTAGTGAACTTGCACAAGACATTGCAAGCCAAGAAATTGCGATATACAGCATTGCGATAGCCTATAGCCTACATCTTTTGATTACCGACGTGCAGGTTCTGACTGCCTGCCTGGTGGCCGACATGCCTACCTATGCCTGGCTTTGCCTCCCATCTCCCTCTCTCCCTCGCTAGCTCTATCTTTATTTTCTCGTGAAAGATGCTAGAGTTTATGTTCTCGAAGTAGACTACGGACACAGCTTCCTCCGTTGCAGAAAATACAGAATTTTTAGGAGTCGGGGGGAGTCGATTCGGCAAGCTTGACACCCAGAAATTGGAGTCGACACCGGAGTGACGGGCAAGGAGTCGACACTAATCGATGCTTTTGGAGCTTCGACTCCCACCACTACCTGTGAAATTGAGAGTCTGATTAGTAGCAGCTTTGTCTTCTCTTCCTAGCAGTTGAAACTCAAACATTGAAAAACAACGTAGCTTGTAAACAAAACTATGTAAATAGCCATGAAACACAAGGACAAAAAAGCATCATCAGTAGGAAGAGAGAGAGAGGTCCAAAGTAAGGTCGGTGAAGTAAGTCAGGCAGACAGTCGAAGACTCGTTGTGTTTCTTCGGCTCTAATAGTACAAAACCCTGCCCGTAGAAGATCACTTTTCCTGATAGGTCTGTGCCTGAGAGAGAGACAGTGACCGTAAATGAGAGAGAGACAAGCTCCGTAATGTAATCTGTAATGTATCGTGGCGTGAGAAAAGCAACTGATCACAATTGTCAGACAAAGTCAATAGGTATCTGAATTGGTACTTACATTTTCATGGATTGCACCTCCATCACGCGGTCGAAGTCGTTGCCATTGTTATCAACGTTCTACAGAAGCCGCAGCCACATTGATGTCCAAAAAGTAAAAACGGGGCTAATGACGTTGAACAGGTGCTATGACTGTTTCGCATAAATTACACTATAAGTGGCTTCAAATACGATGACATTGCTAAAGAGGCAAATATTTAGTAGGAAACAACTGCCATTATCATCATGTCATCGACTTCACTTTAGAAAAGATGGCAATGTTGTCATTAGCTAGCCAAGTTTGTAAATAATTCCTCGAAATGCGAACTTTAGCTAGCTAAAGTTTGGTGGTCTCCACTCGATCTTAGCTAGCTAGCTAACGTTAAACTGCAACTAAAGTCAATCTGGCAACATCAAAATGAAGACACGAAGGTTTTGCTACTAATAAGTTACCTTCTGTAGAAATGGCATCGTGTTTTCAAGCTACAGTAATGTACTTTAGACCCAAATCTTCATCACGCGCATATTGAGGGGATGTATTGAGTAAATATTCAGCTGGCCATCAGTCCTAAAACTAACGTTCAAAACAATATTGTGATGAAACATGCAACCATGTACAGCGGAGGAAAAAAGTATTTTGATCCCCTGCTGATTTTGTACGTTTGCCCACTGACAAAGACATGATCAGTCCATAATTTTAATGCTAGGTTTATTTGAACAGTGAGAGACAGAATAACAACAAAAAAATCCAGAAAAACGCATGTCAAAAAT
>NW_025536969.1:0-44776 GCF_020615455.1 Coregonus clupeaformis
GTATATCAGACCGTATACTACGGGTATGACAATACATTTAATTTTTACTGCTCTAATTACGTTGGTAACCAGTTTATAATAGCAATACAGCTCCTCCGGGGTGGCCAATATACCACAGCTAGGGCTGTATCCAGGCACTCCAGCGTTGTGTGGTGCTAAGAACAGCCCTTAGCCGTGGTATGTCTGGCCATATACCACACCTTCCTCGTGCCTTATTGCTTAAGGAGACATACTGTTAGCGAGATGGGAGGGTGGAAGGAGGTCTAGGGTTGAAATTAGGACAATGAGACTCCCATGTGTCTGTGTTTCCTCCGTCAGGTGCTGGTCTGAGTGGTCGTCAGAACATCGTACCCAGGGTGTCTTCAACTTCACAGAGGACTATGTTCTGTTGCCTGATGAGAGGACCGTCTCTCTCTGCTGCTGGGACTCTCGGTCTGCAGAGAGGAAGAACCTTCTGTCCCTGGGTCACAACAACATTGTCCGGCTGTATCGTCCAATCCCCCCACCAACCCAGGGTTCATGACCTGTAGTGATGTCTTCAGGGCTCGCTTCTGGTACAGACGTTCTACCACCGACTGAGACCCCTTTGTTCTACCACCGACTGAGACCCCTCTGGTGTCTTTCGATGTACCATTAATTACTGAGTGACATGGGGCCAGTTTCCCAGACCACAGATGAAGTCCTAGTCCAGGACTAAAAATCAGTCTCAATTGAGATTGTCCATTTAAAATATTGTGTCCCAGATGAGGTTTATTAATCTGTGTCTGGGAAACTGGCCCTCAGAGCCCAAACTCACCATGACCACTCTCTTCTGAGCCGAGGTGTTAAGCAGCCAACCATAGCTTCTAAAACCTGCAGAACCCTGTTTCATATGGATGATGTCCTGTCTGCAGTTGAGACAAATCTGTAGTTTCCCTCATTAAAATGCAAATCAATTTATAACATTTTGACATGTCGTTTTCTGGATTTTTGTTGTTGTTATTCTGTCTCTCACTGTTCAAATAAACCTACCATTAAAATTATAGACTGATCATTTATTTGTCAGTGGGCAAACGTACAAAATCAGCAGGATTAAATACTTTTTTCCCTCACTGTATACACTACGGTTCAAAAGTTTGTGGTCACTTAGAAATGTCCTTGTTTTTTAAATTTTTTTATTTTTTTGTCCATTAAAATAACATCAAATTGATCGAAATACAGTGTAGACATTGTTAATGTTGTAAATGGCTGTTGTAGCTGGAAACGGCTGAGGATCAAATACATTTTGCGTCACTTTATGGTGTCACCCCAATAATGCAGGAGACCACAGCTTTCTCAGCAAGCGGCTGCTGTTGTGGTCAGTACATGGGAACTACACATAGACTGCTGTTTACTGTTAGTCAGTGGAGTTAGCACATCTACACAGTAAAAACTACAGCGTTTTCCTGTTCTGACTCATACCACAATATAAGCTTTTTCTATTTTAACATTTTAGTAATTTAGCAGATGCTGTTATACAGAGCTGACTTAGTGCATTCATCTTTCAAATAGACAGGTGAGACAACCACCATATCACAGTTAGGGCATTCATCTTCAAATAGCCAGGTGACAACCACATATCACAGTTGTAGTAAGTACATTTTTCCTCAATAAAAAAGTTCAGTGCTAGCAAAGAAGGTGCAAGGTTGTTGTTTTTTTATAAGGGGGGGGACATTGAGATGTCTTCAGCCCATCCCAGTCCCAACCCAGTCATATCCACCAACCCAACTCAACCCCAGTCATATCCACCAACCCAACTCAACACCCAGTCTTATCCCCAAACCAACTCAACCTAGTCATATCCCCCATACCTCCCCAACCCAACTCAACCCAGTCATATCCACCAACCCAACTCCAACCCCGGAGTCATATCCCCAAACCAACTCAACCCAGTCATATCCACCAACCCAACTCAACCCAGTCATATTCCCCAAACCAACTCAACCCAGTCATATCCCATACCTCCCCAACCCAACTCAACCCAGTCTGTATCCCCATACCTCCCCAACCCAACTCAACAGTCGATATCCCCATACCTCCCCAACCCAACTCCAACCCAGTCATATCCCCCATACCTCCCCAACCCAACTGAACCCAGTCATATCCCATACCTCCCCAACCACAACTCAACCCAGTCATATCCCCATACCTCCCCAACCCAACTCAACCCAGTCCTTATCCCCATACCTCCCCACCAACTCAACCCAGTCATATCCCCCAAACCAACTCAACCCAGTCATATCCCCCAAACCAACTCAACCCAGTCATATATCCCCATACCTCCCCAACCCAATTCAACCCCAGTCATATCCCCCAACCCAACTCAACCCAGTCATATCCCCATACCTCCCACCCAACTCAACCCAGTCATATCCCCAACCCAACTCAACCCAGTCATATCCCCATACCTCCCCAACCCAACTCAACCCAGTCATATCCCCAAACCAACTCAACCCAGTCATATTCCCATACCTCCCCAACTCAACCCCAGTCATATCCCCATACCTCCCCAACCCAACTCAACCCAGTCATATCCCCATACCTCCCCAACCCAACTCAACCCAGTCATATCCCCAAACCAACTCCAACCCAGTCATATTCCATACCTCCCCAACCCAACTCAACCCAGTCATATCCCCAGCCCAACTCCAACCCAGTCATATCCCCATACCTCCCCAACCCAACTAACCCCAGTCATATCCCCAAACCAACTCCAACCCAGTCATATTCCCATACCTCCCCAACCCAACTCAACCCAGTCATATCCCCCAACCCAACTCAACCCAGTCATATCCCCATACCTCCCCAACCCCAACTCAACCCAGTCATATCCCATACCTCCCCAACCCAACTCAACCCAGTCATATCCCATACCTCCCCAACCCAACTCAACCCAGTCCATATCCCCATACCTCCCCAACCCAACTCAAACCCAGTCATATCCCCCAACCCAACTCCAACCCAGTCATATCCCCATACCTCCCCAACCCAACTCAACCCCAGTCATATCCCCAACCCAACTCAACCCAGGCATATCCCCATACCTCCCCAACCCAAGTCAACTCTAGTCATATCCCCCAACCCAACTCAACCCAGTCATATCCCCAGCTACCTCCCCAACCCAACTCCAACCCAGTCATATCCCCCAACCCAACTCAACCCAGTCATTATCCCCATACTCCCCCAACCCAACTCAAACCCCGAGTCATATCCCCAACCCAACTCCCAACCCAGTCATATCCCCATACGCCTCCCCAACCCAACTCAACACCCAGTCATATCCCCCAACCCAACTCAACCCAGGCATATCCCCATACACCCCAACAACTCAACCCAGTCATATCCCCCCAACCCAACTCAACCCAGGCATATCCCCATGCCTCCCCAACCCAACTCAACCCAGTCATATCCCATACCTCCCTAACCCAACTCAACCAAGTCATATCCCCCATACCTCCCCAACCCAACTCAACCCAGTCATATCCCATACCTCCCTAACCCAACTCCAACCCAGTCATATCCCCCATGCCTCCCCAACTCCAACTTCCAACCCAGTCATATCCCCATACCTCCCCAACCCAACTCAACCCAGTCATTTCCCCCAACCCAACTCAACACAGTCATATCCCCATACCTCCCCAACCCAACTCAACCCAGTCATATCCCCATACCTCCCCAACCCAAGTCAACCCAGTCATATCCCCCAAACCAACTCAACCCAGTCATATCCCCATACCTTCCCAACCCCAACTCAACCCAGTCATATCCCCATACCTCCCCAACCCAACTCAACCCAGTCATATCCCCATACCTTCCCAACCCAACTCAACCCCAGTCATATCACATACCTCCCAACCCAACTCCAACCCAGTCATATCCCCATACCTCCCCAACCCAACTCAACCCAGTCATATCCCATACCTCCCCAACCCAACTCAACCCAGTCATATCCCCATACCTCCCCAACCCAACTCAACCCAGCTCATATCCCCATACCTCCCCAACCCAACTCAACCCAGTCATATCCCCCAACCCAACTCCCAACCCAGTCATATCCCCATACCTCCCCTAACCCAACTCTAACCCAGTCATATCCCCATACCTCCCCAACCCAACTCAACCCAGTCATATCCCCCAACCCAACTCCAACCCAGTCATATCCCCATACCTCCCCAACCCAACTCAACCCAGTCATATCCCCATACCTCCCCAACCCAAGTCAACCCCAGTCATATCCCCCAACCCAACTCCAACCCAGTCATATCCCCATGCCTCCCCAACCCAACTCAACCCAGTCATATCCCCATACCTCCCCAACCCAACTCAACCCAGTCATATCCCCATACCTCCCAACCCAACTCAACCCAGTCATATCCCCATACCTCCCCAACCCAACTCAACCCAGTCATATCCCATACCTCCCCAACCCAACTCAACCAGTCATATCCCATACCTCCCCAACCCAACTCAACCCCAGTCATATCCCCATAACCTCCCCAACCCAACTCCAACCCAGTCCTTATCCCCAACCCAACTCAACCCAGTCATATCCCCATACCCTCCCCAACCCAACTCCAACCCAGTCATATCCCCCACCCCAACTCAACCCAGGCATATCCCCATACCTCCCCAACCCAACTCAACCCAGTCATATCCCCAACCCAACTCAACCCAGTCATTCCCCATACCTCCCAACCAACTCAACCGCAGTCATATCCCCCCAACCCAACTCCAACCCAGTCATATCCCCCATACCTCCCCAACCCAACTCAACCCAGTCATATCCCCCAACCCAACTCAACCCAGTCATATCCCCATACCTCCCCCAACCCAACTCAACCCAGTCATATCCCCAAACCAACTCAACTCAGTCATATCCACCAACCCAACTCAACCAGTCATATCCCAAACCAACTCAACCCAGTCATATCCATACCTCCCCAACCCAACTCAACCCAGTCATATCCCCGATACCTCCCCAACCCAACTCCAACCCAGTCATATCCCCATACCTCCCCAACCCAACTCAACCCAGTATATCCCCATACTCCCCAACCCAACTCCAACCCAGTCATATCCCATACCTCCCCAACCCAACTCAACCCAGTCATGTCCCCATACCTCCCCCAACCCAACTCCAACCCAGTCATATCCCCATACCTCCCCAACCCAACTCAACCCAGTTATTCCCAAACCAACTCAACCCAGTCATATCCCCCAAACCAACTCCAGCAGTCATATATCCCCATACTCTCCCCAACCCAATTCAACCAGTCATATCCCCCAACCCAACTCAACCCAGTCATATCCATACCTCCCCAACCCAACTCAACCCAGTCACTACCAAACCCAACTCAACCCCAGTCATATCCCCATACCTCCCCAACCCAACTCAACCCAGTCATATCCCCCAAACCAACTCAACCCAGTCATATTCCCATACCTCCCAAACTCAACCCAGTCATATCCCCATACCTCCCTAACCCAACTCAACCAGTCTTATCCCCATACCCTCCCCAACCCAACTCAACCAGTCATATCCCCAAAACCAACTCAACCCAGTCATATTCCCATACCTCCCCAACCCAACTCAACCCAGTCATATCCCCAGCCCAACTCAACCCAGTCATATCCCCATACACTCCCCAACCCAACTCAACCCAGTCATATCCCCAAACCAACTCAACCCAGTCATATTCCCATACCTCCCCAACCCAACTCAACCCAGTCATATCCCCCAACCCAACTCAATCCAGTCATATCCCCATACATCCAACCCAATCTCAACCCAGTCATATCATACCTCCCCAACCCAACTCCAACCCAGTCATATCCCATACCTCCCCAACCCAACTCCAACCCAGTCCTGGTATCCCCATACCTCCCAACCTAACTCAACCCAGTCATATCCCCCCAACCTAACTCAACCCAGTCCATATCCCCATGCCTCCCCAACCCAACTCCAACCCAGTCATATCCCCCAACCCAACTCCAACCCAGGCATATCCCCATACCTCCCCCAACCCAATCAGTCATATCCCCCCAACCCAACTGCCAGTCATATCCCCACTCTCCCAACCCAACTCCAACCCAGTCACTATTCCCCAACCCAACTCAAACAGTCATATCCCCATACCTCCCCCCAACTCAACCAGTCTTATCCCAACCCACTCCAACCCAGTCATATCCCCATACTCCCCACAACTCAACCCAGTCACCCCCAAACCCAACTCAACCCAGGCATATCCCCATGCCTCCTAACCCAACTCCAACCCAGTCATATCCCCAACCCAACTCAACCCAGGCATATCCCCATACCTCCCCAACCCAACTCAACCCAGTCATATCCCATACCTCCCAACCCAATTCAACCCAGTCATATCCCCATACCTCCCCAACCCCAACTCAACCCAGTCATATCTCATACCTCCCCAACCCAACTCAACCCAGTCATATCCCCATACCTCCCCAACCCAACTCAACCCAGTCATATCCCCATACCTCCCCAACCCAACTCAACCCCAGTCATATCCCCCAACCCAACTCAACCCAGTCATATCCCCATACCTCCCCAACCCAACTCCAACCCAGTCCATATCCCCATACCTCCCCAACCCAAGTCCAACCCAGTCATATCCCCCAAAACAACTCAATCCCAGTCATATCCCATACCTCCCCAACCCAACTCAACCCAGTCATATCCCCATACCTCCCCAACCCAACTCAACCCAGTCATATCCCCATACCTCCCCAACCCAACTCAACCCAGTCATATCCCATACCTCCCCAACCCAACTCAACGCAGTCATATCCCCATACCTCCCCAACCCAACTCAACCCAGTCATATCCCATACCTCCCCAACCCAACTCAACCCAGTCATATCCCCGTATACCTCCCCAACCCAACTCCAACCCAGTCATATCCCCATACCTCTCCCCAACCCAACTCCAACCCAGTCATATCCCCCAACCCAACTCAACCCAGTCATATCCCCATACCTCCCCAACCCAACTCAACCCAGTCATATCCCCCATACCTCCACAACCCAACTCAACCCAGTCATATCCCCCAACCCAACTCAACCCAGTCCATATCCCCATCCTCCCCAACCCAACTCAACCCAGTCTATATCCCCATACCTCCCCAACCCAAGTCAACCCAGTCATATCCCCCAACCCAACTCAACCAGTCATATCCCCATACCTCCCCAACCCAACTCAACCCAATCATCCCCATACCTCCCCAACCCAACTCAGCCCAGTCATATCCCCATACTCCCCAACCAACTCCAACCCAGTCATATCCCCATACCTCCCCAACCCAACTCAACCCAGTCATATCCCCATACCTCCCCAACCCAACTCAACCCAGTCATATCCCATACCTCCCCAACCCAACTCCAACCCAGTCATATCCCCATACCTCCCCAACCCAACTCAAACCCAGTCATATCCCCCAACCCAACTCCTAACCCAGTCATATCCCCATGCCTCCCCAACCCAACTCAACCCAGTCATATCCCACAACCCAACTCAACCCAGGCATATCCCCATACCTCCCCAACCCAACTCAGCCCAGTCATATCCCCCAGCCCAACTCAACCCAGTCCTTATCCCCCATGCCTCCCCAACCCAACTCAACCCAGTCATATCCCCCAACCCAACTCAACCCAGTCATATCCCCCATACCTCCCCAACCCAACTCAACCCCAGTCATATCCCCCAACCCAACTCAACCCAGTCATATCCCCATACCTCCCCAACCCAACTCCAACCAGTCATATCCCCCAACCCAACTCAACCCAGGCATATCCCCATACCTCCCCAACCCAACTCAACCCAGTCATATCCCCCAACCCAACTCAACCCAGGCATATCCCCATACCTCCCCCAACCCAACTCAACCCAGTCATATCCATACCTCCCAACCCAACTCAACCCAGTCATATCCCCATACCTCCCCAACCCAACTCCAACCCAGTCATATCCCATACCTCCCCAACCCAACTCAACCCAGTTTATCCCCATACCTCAACCCAACTCAACCCAGTCATATCCCCATACCTCCCCAACCCAACTCCAACCCAGTCATATCCCCCAACCCAACTCAACCCAGTCATATCCCCATACCTCCCCAACCCAACTCCAACCCAGTCATATCCCCATACCTCCCCCAACCCAAGTCAACCCAGTCATATCCCCCAAACCAACTCAACCCAGTCATATCCCCCATACCTCCCCAACCCAACTCCAACCCAGTCATATCCCCATACCTCCCCAACCCAACTCAACCCAGTCATATCCCCATACCTCCCCAACCCAACTCAACCCAGTCATATCCCATACCTCCCCAACCTAACTCAACCCAGTCATATCCCCATACCTCCCCAACCCAACTCAACCCAGTCATATCCCATACCTCCCCAACCCAACTCAACCCAGTCATATCCCCCATACCTCCCCAACCCAACTCAACCCAGTCATATCCCCATACCTCCCCAACCCAACTCACCAGCAGTCATATCTCCCCAACCCAACTCAACCCAGTCATATCCCCATACCTCCTCAACCCAACTCAACCCAGTCCTTATCCCCATACCTCCCCAACCCAAGTCAAACCTAGTCCATATCCCCAACCCAACTCAACCCCAGTCATATCCCCATACCTCCCCAACCCAACTCAACCCAGTCATATCCCCATACCTCCCCAACCCAACTCAACCCAGTCATATCCCCATACCTCCCCAACCCAAGTCAACCCAGTCATATCCCCCAACCCAACTCAACCCAGTCATATCCCCCAAACCAACTCGACAAAATCCCCTAAAATAAATAAATCTCAGAGATGAACAGAGGAATGAAACTGAGTGAAAAAGGGGAAATGAAAAACCAGAAGACTAAAACCCCCTCTAGTTGGAATGAACAGACGATGGTTAACCATGAAACCTTCTGAAACACTTCTGCTTTAGAACCGCACACGAGCTTGTCATGGACCCTGGTGTGAAAAAAAGGAGCGGAGGGCTGAGTTAGTGGGATGAGTGGTAAGGGTGTGGCCAAGGAGAGAGGGGGGCTTCAGCCAGCCAATGAGAGACCAGGGAGCCCCTTATGTCAAAGCCCCGGAGTATTCTGCCACTTCAGTGAAGGGTCTGAGGCTCTGTGACAAACACATAATGTGTTTCAGAGAAGGACAACCACCGCAGCCCTGCGGTGCCTGAACGGAAATAGGTGCCCGTACCGTTTATATTTAGGTGCCAGAAGCGCAGTCTTTTTCAAGGCCAATATTCTACAAGAGGTGCAGGAACTCAAGCAGTTGAACATTTTTAAGGTGCCTTCCGGACAAATAGACAAGACGAGCGCACAGACCGAACCCTAGTTATGATTGTCGGCAGAGAGGAGGACCTCTGAACGGGACTACTAAACTAACGACTGAGTGGCTGGATACGGAGGATTCTAAATATGGAGGTATGTTTCAGCACCTGCTCTGTGTAACTGACCATTTTGTGCAAAGTAAATCAGCTGGTTTTCTAGCGTATAAAGTCTATGTAGAAGTTTGGTGAGTTTTGCTTTTTTCCAGTCGCTGGTTCATTCATTCGTTTCCCTAGTTTTATTTTTGTGCCGTCTGGAGGAATGTTAGCTTGTAGACCACCTGCTTAGATTTCACTTTGAGTTGCGGCGTCAGCTAGTAGCCACCTCCTATTTCCATGCCCTCACCCTCTACCCCCTCACCCTCTGCCCCCTCACCCCTCTATCCCTCACCCCTCTACCCCCAATAATAAATAACATGCCATTTAGCAGACGCTTTTATCCAAAGCGACTTACAGTCATGCGTGCATACATTTTTGTGTATGGGTGGTCCCGGGGATCGAACCCACTACCTTGGCGTTACAAGCGCCGTGCTCTACTAGCTGAGCTACAGAGGACCACAATTCTCAGCCCCTCTACCCCCTCACCCCTCTACCCCTCACCCCTCTACCCCTCACCCTCTACCCCCTCTACCCCTCACCCTCACCCCTCACCCCTCTACCCCCTCACCCCTCTACCCTCACCCCCTCTACCCCTCACCTCTACCCCTCACCCCTCTACCCCCTCACCCTCTACCCCCTCACCCCTCTACTCACCTCTACCCCCTCACCCCTCTACCCCTCACCCCCTCACCCTCTACTCTCACCCTCTACCCTCACCCCCTCTACCCCCTCACCTCTACCCTCACCCCTCTACCCCCTCACCCCTCTACCCCCCTCACCCCTCTACCCCCTCACCCTCTACCCCCACCCCTCTACCCCCCACCCCCTCACCCTCACCTCACCCCTCTACCCCCTCACCTCTACCCCCTCACCCCTCTACCCCTCACCCCAGCTCTGTAATGTGAGAGTATTTCTCGTCAGAGAGATTCTCAGCCCTTTTTTGAGCTTCATTAACCCTCTGCCTTTAGAAGCTGTATGAAACTAGGCTTTTTGAGAAGCCCATCAGATCCACTAGTTGTGTCTCTACATGGCTTCTGACCAGGGCCCGTAGGGAGCATTTGGGACACGCACCAGGCTTTAGAAGCTGTATATGAAGACCAGCTGTTGAACTAACTAACGGCCAACCAGATCGCTGGAACTTCACAGCTGAATACGTACATTTTTACATTTTAGCAGACGCTCTTATCCAGAGCGACTTGCAGTCAGTGAGTGCATACATTTATTTTTTTCATACTGAATGATCTGAAGTGTTTCTAAAGTGTGAGGCCGTGTAGCTGCTGGTGAGTGGATTACAAAGTTGGAATGAGAAGGCAGCACGGTGTCCCTCTGTCTGCCAGGGTCTGTGTCCCTCTGTCTGTCAGGGTCTGTGTCCCTCTGTCTCTCACGGTCTGTGTCCCCCTGTCTGTCAGGGTCTGTGTCCCTCTGTCTGTCAGGGTCTGTGGCCCTCTGTCTGTCAGGGTCTGTGTCCCTCTGTCTGTCAGGGTCTGTGTCCCTCTGTCTGTCAGGGTCTGTGTCCCTCTGTCTGTCAGGGTCTGTGTCCCCCTGTCTGTCAGGGTCTGTGTCCCTCTGTCTGTCAGGGTCTGTGTCCCTCTGTCTGTCACGGTCTGTGTCCCTCTGTCTGTCAGGGTCTGTGTCCCTCTGTCTGTCACGGTCTGTGTCCCCATGTCTGTCAGGGTCTGTGTCCCTCTGTCTGTCAGGGTCTGTGTCCCTCTGTCTGTCAGGGTCTGTGTCCCTCTGTCTGTCACGGTCTGTGTCCCTCTGTCTGTCAGGGTCTGTGTCCCTCTGTCTGTCACGGTCTGTGTCCCCTGTCTGTCAGGGTCTGTGTCCCTCTGTCTGTCACGGTCTGTGTCCCTCTGTCTGTCAGGGTCTGTGTCCCTCTGTCTGTCACGGTCTGTGTCCCCCTGTCTGTCAGGGTCTGTCCCCCTGTCTGTCAGGGTCTGTGTCCCCCTGTCTGCCAGGGTCTGTGTCCCTCTGTCTGTCAGGGTCTGTGTCCCTCTGTCTGTCAGGGTCTGTGTCCCTCTGTCTGTCAGGGTCTGTGTCCCCCTGTCTGTCAGGGTCTGTGTCCCTCTGTCTGTCAGGGTCTGTGTCCCTCTGTCTGTCACGGTCTGTGTCCCTCTGTCTGTCAGGGTCTGTGTCCCTCTGTCTGTCACGGTCTGTGTCCCCATGTCTGTCAGGGTCTGTGTCCCTCTGTCTGTCAGGGTCTGTGTCCCTCTGTCTGTCAGGGTCTGTGTCCCTCTGTCTGTCACGGTCTGTGTCCCTCTGTCTGTCAGGGTCTGTGTCCCTCTGTCTGTCACGGTCTGTGTCCCCCTGTCTGTCAGGGTCTGTGTCCCTCTGTCTGTCACGGTCTGTGTCCCTCTGTCTGTCAGGGTCTGTGTCCCTCTGTCTGTCACGGTCTGTGTCCCCCTGTCTGTCAGGGTCTGTCCCCCTGTCTGTCAGGGTCTGTGTCCCCCTGTCTGCCAGGGTCTGTGTCCCTCTGTCTGTCAGGGTCTGTGTCCCCCTGTCTGTCAGGGTCTGTGTCCCTCTGTCTGTCAGGGTCTGTGTCCCTCTGTCTGTCAGGGTCTGTGTCCCTCTGTCTGCTCTCAATCTCTGGCTTCGATCTCTCACTTTCCATCTCTGTCTGTCTCTGTCCTCTCTTGTCCTCGTGTGTGTGTGTGTGTGTGTGTGTGTGTGTGTGTGTGTGTGTGTGTGAGCATGGCTGCTAGTAAAAGCAGAAGATGCAGGAGGTCAGGAAGTCTGTAGTTAAAAAAAGCCAGAGTGTAACAGGAGATAAGCTGCTGAAGCTGTCACTGCTGCATCAGGACGACACAGTATACAGTTACTAACCCTAACCCTGGTCACTACAGTATACAGTTACTAACCCTGGTCACTACAGTATACAGTTACTAACCCTAACCCTGGTCACTACAGTATACAGTTACTAACCCTGGTCACTACAGTATACAGTTACTAACCCTGGTCACTACAGTATACAGTTACTAACCTGGTCACTACAGTATACAGTTACTAACCCTGGTCACTACAGTATACAGTTACTAACCCTGGTCACTACAGTATACAGTTACTAACCCTGGTCACTACAGTATACAGTTACTAACCCTAACCCTGGTCACTACAGTATACAGTTACTAACCCTGGTCACTACAGTATACAGTTACTAACCCTGGTCACTACAGTATACAGTTACTAACCCTGGTCACTACAGTAGTACAGTTACTAACCCCTGGTCACTACAGTATACAGTTACTAACCCTGGTCACTACAGTATACAGTTACTAACCCTGGTCACTACAGTATACAGTTACTAACCCTAACCCTGGTCACTACAGTATACAGTTACTAACCTGGTCACTACAGTATACAGTTACACCCTGGTCACTACAGTATACAGTTACTAACCTGGTCACTACAGTATACAGTTACTAACCCTGGTCACTACAGTATACTGTTACTAACCTAACCCTGGTCACTACAGTATACTGTTACTAACCCTGGTCACTACAGTATACAGTTACTAACCTGGTCACTACAGTATACTGTTACTAACCCTGGTCACTACAGTATACAGTTACTAACCCTAACCCTGGTCACTACAGTATAGCAGTTACTAACCCTGGTCACTACAGTATACAGTTACTAACCTAACCCTGGTCACTACAGTATACAGTTACTAACCCTGGTCACTACAGTATACAGTTACTAACCCTAACCTGGTCACTACAGTATACAGTTACTAACCCTGGTCACTACAGTATACAGTTACTAACCCTGGTCACTACAGTATACAGTTACTAACCCTAACCCTGGTCACTACATTATAGAGTTACTAACCCTGGTCACTACAGTATACAGTTACTAACCCTAACCCTGGTCACTACAGTATACAGTTACTAACCCTGGTCACTACAGTATACAGTTACTAACCCTGGTCACTACAGTATACAGTTACTAACCCTGGTCACTACAGTATACAGTTACTAACCCTGGTCACTACAGTATAAAGTTACTAACCCTGGTCACTACAGTATACAGTTACTAACCCTGGTCACTACAGTATACAGTTACTAACCCTAACCCTGGTCACTACAGTATACAGTTACTAACCCTGGTCACTACAGTAAACAGTTACTAACCCTGGTCACTACAGTATACAGTTACTAACCCTAACCCTGGTCACTACAGTATACAGTTACTAACCCTAACCCTGGTCACTGCAGTATACAGTTACTAACCCTAACCCTGGTCACTACAGTATACAGTTACTAACCCTAACCCTGGTCACTACAGTATACAGTTACTAACCCTGGTCACTACAGTATACTGTTACTAACCCTAACCCTGGTCACTACAGTATACAGTTACTAACCCTGGTCACTACAGTATACAGTTACTAACCCTAACCCTGGTCACTACAGTATACAGTTACTAACCCTAACCCTGGTCACTACAGTATACTGTTACTAACCCTAACCCTGGTCACTACAGTATACAGTTACTAACCATAACCCTGGTCACTACAGTATACAGTTACTAACCCTGGTCACTACAGTATACTGTTACTATCCCTGGTCACTACAGTATACTGTTACTAACCCTAACCCTGGCCACTACAGTATACAGTTACTAACACTGGTCACTACAGTATACAGTTACTAACCCTAACCCTGGTCACTACAGTATACAGTTACTAACCCTGGTCACTACAGTATACCGTTACTAACCCTAACCCTGGTCACTACAGTATACAGTTACTAACCCTGGTCACTACAGTATACAGTTACTAACCCTGGTCACTACAGTATACAGTTACTAACCCTGGTCACTACAGTATACAGTTACTAACCCTGGTCACTACAGTATACAGTTACTAACCCTGTTAACTACAGTATACAGTTACTAACCCTGGTCACTACAGTATACAGTTACTAACCCTAACCCTGGTCACTACAGTATACAGTTACTAACCCTAACCCTGGTCACTACAGTATACTGTTACTAACCCTGGTCACTACAGTATACTGTTACTAACCCTGGTCACTACAGTATAATGTTACTAACCCTAACCCTGGTCACTACAGTATACAGTTACTAACCCTAACCCTGGTCACTACAGTATACAGTTACTAACCCTAACCCTGGTCACTACAGTATACAGTTACTAACCCTGGTCACTACAGTATACTGTTACTAACCTTAACCCTGGTCACTACAGTATACAGTTACTAACCCTGGTCACTACAGTATACAGTTACTAACCCTAACCCTGGTCACTACAGTATACAGTTACTAACCCTAACCCTGGTCACTACAGTATACTGTTACTAACCCTAACCCTGGTCACTACAGTATACAGTTACTAACCCTAACCCTGGTCACTACAGTATACAGTTACTAACCCTGGTCACTACAGTATACTGTTACTATCCCTGGTCACTACAGTATACTGTTACTAACCCTAACCCTGGCCACTACAGTATACAGTTACTAACACTGGTCACTACAGTATACAGTTACTAACCCTAACCCTGGTCACTACAGTATACAGTTACTAACCCTGGTCACTACAGTATACAGTTACTAACCCTAACCCTGGTCACTACAGTATACAGTTACTAACCCTGGTCACTACAGTATACAGTTACTAACCCTGGTCACTACAGTATACAGTTACTAACCCTGGTCACTACAGTATACAGTTACTAACCCAGGTCACTACAGTATACAGTTACTAACCCTGGTCACTACAGTATACAGTTACTAACCCTGGTCACTACAGTATACAGTTACTAACCCTAACCATTGTCACTACAGTATACAGTTACTAACCCTAACCCTGGTCACTACAGTATACTGTTACTAACCCTGGTCACTACAGTATACTGTTACTAACCCTGGTCACTACAGTATAATGTTAATAACCCTAACCCTGGTCACTACAGTATACAGTTACTAACCCTGGTCACTACAGTATACAGTTACTAACCCTGGTCACTACAGTATACAGTTACTAATCCTGGTCACTACAGTATACTGTTACTAACCCTGGTCACTACAGTATACAGTTACTAACCCTAACCCTGGTCACTACATTATACTGTTACTAACCCTGGTCACTACAGTATACAGTTACTAACCCTGGTCACTACAGTATACTGTTACTAACCCTAACCCTGGTCACTACAGTATACAGTTACTAACCCTAACGCTGGTTACTACAGTATACAGTTACTAACCCTGGTCACTACAGTATACAGTTACTAACCCTGGTCACTACAGTATACTGTTACTAACCCTGGTTACTACAGTATACAGTTACTAACCCTGGTTACTACAGTATACAGTTACTAACCCTAACCCTGGTCACTACAGTATACTGTTACTAACCCTGGTTACTACAGTATACAGTTACTAACCCTGGTTACTACAGTATACAGTTACTAACCCTGGTTACTACAGTATACAGTTACTAACCCTAACCCTGGTCACTACAGTATACTGTTACTAACCCTGGTTACTACAGTATACAGTTACTAACCCTGGTTACTACAGTATACAGTTACTAACCCTGGTCACTACAGTATACTGTTACTAACCCTAACCCTGGTCACTACAGTATACTGTTACTAACCCTGGTCACTACAGTATACAGTTACTAACCCTAACCCTGGTCACTACAGTATACAGTTACTAACCCTGGTCACTACAGTATACAGTTACTAACCCTGGTCACTACAGTATACTGTTACTAACCCTGGTCACTACAGTATACTGTTACTAACCCTAACCCTGGTCACTACAGTATACTGTTACTAACCCTGGTTACTACAGTATACAGTTACTAACCCTAACCACTACAGTATACTGTTACTAACCCTGGTAACTACAGTATACAGTTACTAACCCTGGTCACTACAGTATACAGTTACTAACCCTAACCCTGGTCACTACAGTATACAGTTACTAACCCTGGTTACTACAGTATACAGTTACTAACCCTAACCCTGGTCACTACAGTATACTGTTACTAACCCTGGTCACTACAGTATACTGTTACTAACCCTAACCCTGGTCACTACAGTATACTGTTACTAACCCTGGTCACTACAGTATACAGTTACTAACCCTAACCCTGGTCACTACAGTATACAGTTACTAACCCTGGTCACTACAGTATACAGTTACTAACCCTGGTCACTACAGTATACTGTTACTAACCCTGGTCACTAAAGTATACTGTTACTAACCCTAACCCTGGTCACTACAGTATACTGTTACTAACCCTGGTCACTACAGTATACAGTTACTAACCCTGGTCACTACAGTATACAGTTACTAACCCTAACCCTGGTCACTACAGTATACTGTTACTAACCCTGGTCACTACAGTATACTGTTACTAACCCTGGTCACTACAGTATACTGTTACTAACCCTGGTCACTACAGTATACAGTTACTAACCCTGGTCACTACAGTATACTGTTACTAACCCTAACCCTGGTCACTACAGTATACTGTTACTAACCCTGGTCACTACAGTATACTGTTACTAACCCTAACCCTGGTCACTACAGTATACAGTTACTAACCCTAACCCTGGTCACTACAGTATACAGTTACTAACCCTGGTCACTACAGTATACAGTTACTAACCCTGGTCACTACAGTATACAGTTACTAACCCCGGTTACTACAGTATACAGTTACTAACCCTGGTTACTACAGTATACTGTTACTAACCCTGGTCACTACAGTATACCGTTACTAACCCTGGTCACTACAGTATACAGTTACTAACCCTGGTCACTACAGTATACAGTTACTAACCCTGGTCACTACAGTATACAGTTACTAACCCTGGTCACTACAGTATACAGTTACTAACCCTGGTCACTACAGTATACAGTTACTAACCCTAACCCTGGTCACTACAGTATACAGTTACTAACCCTAACCCTGGTCAGTACAGTATACTGTTACTAACCCTGGTTACTACAGTATACTGTTACTAACCCTAACCCTGGTCACTACAGTATACTGTTACTAACCCTGGTCACTACAGTATACTGTTACTAACCCTGGTCACTACAGTATACAGTTACTAACCCTGGTCACTACAGTATACTGTTACTAACCCTAACCCTGGTCACTACAGTATACAGTTACTAACCCTGGTCACTACAGTATACAGTTACTAACCCTGGTCACTACAGTATACAGTTACTAACCTAACCCTGGTCACTACAGTATACTGTTACTAACCCTGGTCACTACAGTATACTGTTACTAACCCCTGGTCACTACAGTATACAGTTACTAACCCTGGTCACTACAGTATACAGTTACTAACCCCTGGTCACTACAGTATACTGTTACCAACCCTGGTCACTACAGTGTACAGTTACTAACCCTGGTCACTACAGTATACAGTTACTAACCCTGGTCACTACAGTATACAGTTACTAACCCTGGTCACTACAGTATACAGTTACTAACCCTAACCCCTGGTCACTACAGTATACAGTTACTAACCTAACCCTGGTCACTACAGTATACTGTTACTAACCCTGTTCACTACAGTATACTGTTACTAACCTAACCCTGGTCACTACAGTATACAGTTACTAACCCTGGTCACTACAGTATACAGTTACTAACCCTGGTCACTACAGTATACTGTTACTAACCCCTGGTCACTACAGTATACAGTTACTAACCTAACCCTGGTCACTACAGTATACAGTTACTAACCCTGGTCACTACAGTATACTGTTACTAACCCTGGTCACTACAGTATACTGTTACTAACCCTGGTCACTACAGTATACAGTTACTAACCCTGGTCACTACAGTATACAGTTACTAACCCTGGTCACTACAGTATACTGTTACTAACCCTGGTCACTACAGTATACTGTTACTAACCCTGGTCACTACAGTATACAGTTACTAACCCTGGTCACTACAGTATACAGTTACTAACCCTGGTCACTACAGTATACTGTTACTCACCCTGGTCACTACAGTATACAGTTACTAACCCTAACCCTGGTCACTACAGTATACAGTTACTAACCCTGGTCACTACAGTATACAGTTACTAACCCTGGTCACTACAGTATACTGTTACTAACCCTGGTCACTACAGTATACAGTTACTAACCCTGGTCACTACAGTATACTGTTACTAACCCTGGTCACTACAGTATACAGTTACTAACCCTGGTCACTACAGTATACAGTTACTAACCCTGGTCACTACAGTATACTGTTACTAACCCTGGTCACTACAGTATACAGTTACTAACCCTAACCCTGGTCACTACAGTATACAGTTACTAACCCTAACCCTGGTCACTACAGTATACAGTTACTAACCCTGGTCACTACAGTATACAGTTACTAACCCTAACCCTGGTCACTACAGTATACAGTTACTAACCCTGGTCACTACAGTATACTGTTACTAACCCTAACCCTGGTCACTACAGTATACTGTTACTAACCCTGGTCACTACAGTATACTGTTACTAACCCTAACCCTGGTCACTACAGTATACAGTTACTAACCCTAACCCTGGTCACTACAGTATACAGTTACTAACCCTGGTCACTACAGTATACAGTTACTAACCCTGGTCACTACAGTATACAGTTACTAACCCCGGTTACTACAGTATACAGTTACTAACCCTGGTTACTACAGTATACTGTTACTAACCCTGGTCACTACAGTATACCGTTACTAACCCTGGTCACTACAGTATACAGTTACTAACCCTGGTCACTACAGTATACAGTTACTAACCCTGGTCACTACAGTATACAGTTACTAACCCTGGTCACTACAGTATACAGTTACTAACCCTGGTCACTACAGTATACAGTTACTAACCCTAACCCTGGTCACTACAGTATACAGTTACTAACCCTAACCCTGGTCAGTACAGTATACTGTTACTAACCCTGGTTACTACAGTATACTGTTACTAACCCTAACCCTGGTCACTACAGTATACTGTTACTAACCCTGGTCACTACAGTATACTGTTACTAACCCTGGTCAGGCTACAGTATACAGTTACTAACCCTGGTCACTACAGTATACAGTTACTAACCTAACCCTGGTCACTACAGTATACAGTTACTAACCCTGGTCACTACAGTATACAGTTACTAACCCTGGTCACTACAGTATACAGTTACTACCTAACCCTGGTCACTACAGTATACTGTTACTAACCCTGGTCACTACAGTATACTGTTACTAACCCTGGTCACTACAGTATACAGTTACTAACCCTGGTCACTACAGTATACAGTTACTAACCCTGGTCACTACAGTGTACAGTTACAACCCTGGTCACTACAGTATACAGTTACTAACCCTGGTCACACGAGTATACAGTTACTAACCCTGGTCACTACAGTATACAGTTACTAACCCTAACCCTGGTCACTACAGTATACAGTTACTAACCCTAACCCTGGTCACTACAGTATACTGTTACTAACCCTGTTCACTACAGTATACTGTTACTAACCCTAACCCTGGTCACTACAGTATACAGTTACTAACCCTGGTCACTACAGTATACAGTTACTAACCCTGGTCACTACAGTATACTGTTACTAACCCTGGTCACTACAGTATACAGTTACTAACCCTAACCCTGGTCACTACAGTATACAGTTACTAACCCTGGTCACTACAGTATACTGTTACTAACCCTGGTCACTACAGTATACTGTTACTAACCCTGGTCACTACAGTATACAGTTACTAACCCTGGTCACTACAGTATACAGTTACTAACCCTGGTCACTACAGTATACTGTTACTAACCCTGGTCACTACAGTATACTGTTACTAACCCTGGTCACTACAGTATACAGTTACTAACCTGGTCACTACAGTATACAGTTACTAACCCTGGTCACTACAGTATACTGTTACTCACCCTGGTCACTACAGTATACAGTTACTAACCCTAACCCTGGTCACTACAGTATACAGTTACTAACCCTGGTCACCTACAGTATACAGTTACTAACCCTGGTCACTACAGTATACTGTTACAACCCTGGTCACTACAGTATACAGTTACTAACCTGGTCACTACAGTATACAGTTACTAACCCTGGTCACTACAGTATACTGTTACTAACCCCTGGTCACTACAGTATACAGTTACTAACCCTGGTCACTACAGTATACAGTTACTAACCCTGGTCACTACAGTATACTGTTACTAACCCTGGTCACTACAGTATACAGTTACTAACCCTAACCCTGGTCACTACAGTATACAGTTACTAACCTAACCCTGGTCACTACAGTATACAGTTACTAACCCTGGTCACTACAGTATACAGTTACTAACCCTAACCCTGGTCACTACAGTATACAGTTACTAACCCTGGTCACTACAGTATACAGTTACTAACCCTGGTCACTACAGTATACAGTTACTAACCCTGGTCACTACAGTATACTGCTACTAACCTGGTCACTACAGTATACAGTTACTAACCCTGGTCACTACAGTATACTGTTACTAACCCTGGTCACTACAGTATACTGTTACTAACCCTAACCCTGGTCACTACAGTATACAGTTACTAACCCTGGTCACTACAGTATACAGTTACTAACCCTGGTCACTACAGTATACAGTTACTAACCCTGGTCACTACAGTATACAGTTACTAACCCTGGTCACTACAGTATACAGTTACTAACCCTGGTCACTACAGTATACAGTTACTAACCCTGGTCACTACAGTATACAGTTACTAACCCTGGTCACTACAGTATACAGTTACTAACCCTGGTCACTACAGTATACAGTTACTAACCCTGGTCACTACAGTATACAGTTACAGTAACCCTGGTCACTACAGTATACAGTTACTAACCCTGGTCACTACAGTATACAGTTACTAACCCTGGTCACTACAGTATACAGTTACTAACCCTGGTCACTACAGTATACAGTTACTAACCCTGGTCACTACAGTATACAGTTACTAACCTGGTCACTACAGTATACAGTTACTAACCCTGGTCACTACAGTATACTGTTACTAACCCCTGGTCACTACAGTATACAGTTACTAACCCTGGTCACTACAGTATACTGTTACTAACCCTGGTCACTACAGTATACAGTTACTAACCCTGGTCACTACAGTATACAGTTACTAACCCTGGTCACTACAGTATACAGTTACTAACCCTGGTCACTACAGTATACAGTTACTAACCCTGGTCACTACAGTATACTGTTACTAACCCTGGTCACTACAGTATACTGTATACTATTACAACGCAGCAGTTGCTCTCTCTCTCCTTTTCTCTTGTGCTTTCACTCTCTCTGTAACACTACGTTTCCAGAATTGTCCTTTATGCTAATGTTGGGTTAGTGTGTGAAGTAGTTCTAATCCTGAGTTTGTGACATAGTTCTCAGCAGTTGATACAGGAAATACCAGTAAGTCTCATGGTGGTCTTGTCAGTTTGTGTGTTTCAGTGCCAGTGGAGACAGTCTGTCTCCTAGCAGTCGCTCTCTCTGTTTGTTTGGTTCTGGGGAAAGGGGTCAGAGGTGACTCTCCTTCCAATACAAGGATACTTCCTGATGACCTCACTGATTCATTAGAACTTCAGATAAAACACATATCAAATCTGTCTTCATTTTGATAATTAATTCATACTGTGTGATGAAAGCCTTTGAATACTTGTGTAAAGCAAAACCCTAATAGCTGGACATTATTTGCTAAAGCGATGCAATATATTCTGTTCTCTGTTCTCATAGACAACTACAGTATGTCACACACACTGCTGCTCATACCTGTTAATCAATGTCTGATAGGTCAGGAAGTGAGCCTGTAACAATGACCTATGTTCTCTCTCTCTCTCTCTCTCCCTCTCTCTCTCTCTCTCTCTCTCTCTCTCTCTCTCTCTTCTCTCTCTCTCTCTCTCTCTCTCTCTCTCTCTCTCTCTCTCTCTCTCTCTCTCTCTCTCTCTCCTCTCTCTCTCTCTCCTCTCTCTCTCTCTCTCTCTCTCTCTCTCTCTCTCTCTCTCACTCTCTCTCTCTGCTCTCTCTCTCTCCTCTCTCTCTCTCTCTCTCTCTCTCTCTCTCTCTCTCTCTCTCTCTCTCTCTCTCTCTCTCTCTCTCTCTCTCTCTCCTCCCCCGGCTGTGCTGTTTACATATTTACTGTTGGTGTAATCCCCCATGTGAACATATCATCCATATTAAAACTGTTTATCTCTGCCAGGGAAGAAGGGTCATTCTTCACCATCACTGTATCATTATCATAGATATCTGTATCATTATCGTAGATCTCTGTATCATTATCATAGACGGTAGATATCTGTATCGTTATCGTAGACAGTAGATATCTGTATCATTATCGTAGACGGTAGATATCTGTATCATTATCATAGATGGTAGATATCTGTATCATTATCATAGATTGTAGATATCTGTATCATTATCATATACAGTAGATATCTGTATCATTATCGTAGACAGTAGATATCTGTATCATTATCATAGACAGTGGATATCTGTATCATTATATACAGTAGATATCTGTATCATTATAGACAGTAGATAGCTGTATCATTATCATAGACAGGAGATATCTGTATCATTATCATATACAGTAGATATCTGTATCATTATCATATACAGTAGATATCTGTATCATTATCATAGACAGTAGATACGTTATATATACAAAGGTATGTGGACACGCCTTCAAATTAGTCGATTCGGCTATTTCAGCCACACCCATTGCTGAGCATTGGAAACGCGTTCTCTGGAGTGATGAATCACGTTTCACCATCTGGCAGTCCGATGGACGCTACCTGCCTGAATGCATAGTGCCAACTGTAAAGTTTGGTGGAGGAGGAATAATGGTCTGGGGCTGTTTTTCATGGTTCGGGCTAGGCCCCTTAGTTCCAGTGAAGGGAAATCTTAATGCTACAGCATACAATTACATTCTAGACGATTCTGTGCTTCCAACTTTGTGGTAACAGTTTGGGGAAGGCCCTTTCCTGTTTCAGCATGACAATGCCCCCATGCACAAAGCGAGGTCCATACAAAAATGGTTTGTCTAGATTGTTGTGGAAGAACTTGACTGGCCTGCACCAAGCCCTGACCTCAACCCATTGAACACCTTTGGGATGAATTGGAACGCCGACTGCGAGCCAGGCCTAATCGCCCAACATCAGTGCCAGACCTCACTAATGCTCTTGTGGCTGAATGGAAGCAAGTCCCCGCAGCAATGTTCCAACATCTAGTGGAAAGCCGTCCCAGAAGAGTGGAGGCTGTTATAGCAGCAAAGGGGGGACCAACTCCATATTAATGCCCATGATTTTACATTTTAGTCATTTAGCAGACGCTCTTATCCAGAGCGACTTACAGTTAGTGAGTGCATACATTCTTTTTATTAAATTTTTTCATACTGGCCCCCCGTGGGAATCGAACCCTCAACCCTGGCGTTGCAAACGCCATGCTCTACCAACTGAGCTACATCCCTGCCAGCCATTCCCTCCCCTACCCTGGACGACGCTGGGCCAATTGTGCGCCGCCCCATGGGAATCCGGCTACGACAGAGCCTGGATCCGAACCAGGATCTCTAGTGGCACAGCTACTACTGCGCCATTTTGAAATTAGATGTTTGACGAACAGATGTCCATATACTTTTGGTCATGTGGTGTTTGTGTTTGTGGGCGTATGTAGTCCGGGTAGCCATTTGATTAGCTACAGTTGAAGTCGGAAGTTTACATACACCTTAGCCAAATACATTTAAACTCAGTTTTTCACAATTTCTGACATTTAATCCTAGTAAAAAATCCCTGTCTTAGGTCAGTTAGGATCACCACTTTATTTTAAGAATGTGAAATGTCATAATAATAGTAGAGAGAATGATTTATTTCAGCTTTTATTTCTTTCATCACATTCCCAGTGGTTCAGAAGTTTACATACACTCAATTAGTATTTTGGTAGCATTGCCTTTAAATTGTTTAATTTGGGTCAAACATTTCGGGTAGCCTTCCACAAGCTTCCCACATTTTTTGGCCCATTCCTCCAGACAGAGCTGGTGTAACTGAGTCAGGTTTGTAGGCCTCCTTGCTCGCACACGCTTTTTCAGTTCTGCCCATAAATGTTCAATAGGATTGAGGTCAGGGCTTTGTGATGGCCACTCCAATACCTTGACTTTGTTGTCCTTAAGCCATTTTGCCACAACTTTGGAAGTATGCTTGGGGTCATTGTCCATTTGGAAGACCCATTTGTGACCAAGCTTTAACTTCCTGACTGATGTCTTGAGATGTTGCTTCAATATATCCACATAATTTTCCTTCCTCATGATACCATCTATTTTGTGAAGTGCACCAGTCCCTCCTGCAGCAAAGCACCCCCACAGCATGATGCTACCACCCCCATGCTTCAAGGTTGGGATGGTGTTCTTCGGCTTGCAAGTTCCCCCTTTTTCCTCCAAACATAACGATGGTCATCATGGCCAAACAGTTCAATTTTTGTTTCATCAGACCAGAGGACATTTCTCCAAAAAAGTACGATCTTTGTCCCCATGTGCAGTTGCAGTTATGGCGGTTTTGGAGCAGTGGCTTCTTCATTGCTGAGCGGCCTTTCAGGTTATGTCGATATAGGACTCATTTTACTGTGGATATAGATACTTTTGTACCTGTTTCCTCCAGCATCTTCACAAGGTCCTTTGCTGTTGTTCTGGGATTGATTTGCACTTTTCGCACCAAAGTACGTTCATCTCTAGGAGACAGAACGCGTCTCCTTCCTGAGCGTTGTGACGGCTGCATGGTCCCATGGTGTTTATACTTGCATACTATTGTTTGTACAGATGAACGTGGTACCTTCAGGCGTTTGGAAATTGCTCCCAAGGATGAACCAGACTTGTGGAGGTCTACACATTTTTTTCTGAGGTCTTGGCTAATTTCTTTAGATTTTCCCATGATGTCAAGCAAAGAGGCACTGAGTTTGAAGGTAGGCCTTGAAATACATCCACAGGTACA
Source organism: Coregonus clupeaformis (assembly GCF_020615455.1). Classification (NCBI taxonomy): domain Eukaryota; kingdom Metazoa; phylum Chordata; class Actinopteri; order Salmoniformes; family Salmonidae; genus Coregonus; species Coregonus clupeaformis. The sequence goes on from NW_025536969.1 coordinate 25,533, forward strand.
CCTCCAATTGACTCAAATGATGTCAAATGCCATGACATTTTCTGGAATTCCCACCCCCGTCTCCAACCCCACCACCACCCCTCCACCCCCCATCTTCAACCCCACCACCACCACCCCTCCACCCCCCGTCTCCAACCCCACCACCACCCTCCACCCCCATCTCCAACCCCACCACCACCGCTCCACCCCCGTCTCCAACCCCACCACCACCGCTCCACCCCCGTCTCCAACCCCACCACCACCACCCCTCCACCCCGTCTCAACCCCACCACCCCACCCCTCCACCCCCGTCTCAACCCCACCACCACCCTCCACCCCCGTCTCCAACCCCACCACCACCCCCGTCTCCAACCCCCACCACCACCACCCCTCCACCCCCCGTCTCCAACCCCACCACCACCACCCCTCCACCCCCGTCTCCAACCCCACCACCACCCCTCCACCCCCGTCTCCAACCCCACCACCACCCCGTCTCCAACCCCACCACCACCACCCTCCACCCCGTCTCAACCCACCACCACCACCCTCCACCCCCGTCTCCAACCCCACCCCACCCTCCACCCGTCTCCAACCCCCACCACCACCACCCTCCACCCCCGTCTCCAACCCCACCACCACCCTCCACCCCCCGTCTCCAACCCCCACCACCCCCCTCCACCCCGTCTCGCCCAACCCCACCCCCCTCCACCCCCGTCTCCAACCCCACCACCACCCCTCCACCCCGTCTCAACCCCACCACCCCCCTCCACCCCCGTCTCCAACCCCACCACCACCCCCTCCACCCCCGTCTCCAACCCCACCACCACCCCTCCACCCCGTCACCAACCCCCACCACACGCTCCACCCCGTCTCCAACCCCACCACCCCTCCACCCCCGTCCTCCAACCCCACCACCCCCTCCACCCCCGTCTCCAACCCCACCACCACCCTCCACCCCCGTCTCCAACCCCACCATCCCCCTCCACCCTCGTCTCCAACCCCACCCCCTCCACCCGTCTCCAACCCCACCACCCCGTCTCAACCCCTACCACCCTCCACCCCTCCCACCACGTGCCCAGGGGCACTCAGATATCATATTAACATGGCATAAGTCATGACAAAATGTGTCGAATTGCAGGAGATTAGCTGTAAAACTGCAACAACAACCAAAAGTTGTGTAAACCAAATGTATTTGTTTAACTTTTCATTCCTCTGTACGTACTAAATGATCGTTTTTAATCCCGGTGTTGAGTTAATGTGAGTTAATGTGTAGCGGCTAATTGTATAGCTAACAGGCTAGGTGTTTGTAGATGGACTGGGGTGAATGAACCTACAGCAACCAAGGTGATAATGGCTGGGGTCATTTTAGATGTTTTAAATTGTATAGAAACGCAGTAAGGCGGGCCAGTAAGGCGGGCCAGTAAGGCGGGCCAGTAAGGCGGGCCAGTAAGGCGGGCCAGTAAGGCGGGCCAGTAAGGCGGGCCAGTAAGGCGGGCCAGTAAGGCGGGCCAGTAAGGAGGACAAGAGGAGGACTTGTGAGCGTGTGTGTGCTGCAGGGGCTGATCTGGTGGAACAGGTGCGGAGTGTGATGGTGAAAGGACTCTTTGTTTCTGAGATTCACCCTGTATAGTAGGAGGGGACAGACTTTACAGCTCAGACCAGGGTGGTGTGTGTGTGTGTGTGTGTGTGTGTGTGTTGCTTTGGTCCCATCTCCTCCCGTCTCTGCCACTCACAGTAAACACAGCAGTGAGTTGAGGAGGTTTACAGGCCAGTCCTTCAGCAGACAGACAGACAGACAGACAGACAGACAGACAGACAGAGCAGTGAGTTGAGGAGGTTTACAGGCTAGTCCTTCAGCAGACAGACAGACAGACAGACAGACAGACAGACAGAGCAGTGAGTTGAGGTTGTTTACAGGCCAGACATTCAGCAGACAGACAGTCTTACTGACAGCCAGGGAGAGCTGGGAGATGATTGGGGGAAGACGGGGGGGAGGAGTGGGGTTGGGCTAGGAATATCAACACAAGGATGCTCAGCACCAATGACATCATACTATATCTATAGTGGGCAGGCAGGACTGGGGAGGTCTGGGGTGGGAACCAATGGTTACTGTGATCGGACACCTTGAAGCATGTGGTTTTCAGTTCACCTCCTCCAAACCCATGTGTTAGGGTAAACACCCTATGGAGGTCAGGAGAGAGAGGAGGTCAGGAGAGAGAGGAGGTCAGGAGAGAGAGGAGGTCAGGAGAGAGAGGAGGTCAGGAGAGAGAGGAGGTCAGGAGAGAGAGGAGGTCAGGAGAGAGTGGAGGTCAGGAGAGAGAGGAGGTCAGGAGAGAGTGGAGGTCAGGAGAGAGAGGAGGTCAGGAGAGAGAGGAGGTCAGGAGAGAGAGGAGGTCAGGAGAGAGAGGAGGTCAGGAGAGAGAGGAGGTCAGGAGAGAGAGGAGGTCAGGAGAGAGAGGAGGTCAGGAGAGAGAGGAGGTCAGGAGAGAGTGGAGGTCAGAGAGAGAGGAGGTGGAGAGAGAGGAGGTCAGGAGAGAGTGGAGGTCAGGAGAGAGAGGAGGTCAGGAGAGAGTGGAGGTCAGGAGAGAGAGAGGAGGTCAGGAGAGAGAGGAGGTCAGGAGAGAGAGGAGGTCAGAGAGAGAGGAGGTCAGGAGAGAGAGGAGGTCAGGAGAGAGTGGAGGTCAGGAGAGAGAGGAGGTCAGGAGAGAGAGGAGGTCAGGAGAGAGAGGAGGTCAGGAGAGAGAGGAGGTCAGGAGAGAGAGTGAGTGTGTCACTGCTGGTCCAGAGGACTGTCTTGGCACATGGGCATGGTTTACAGAGACCAGAGGAATGTCTTACATTTACATTTTAGTCATTTAGTAGACGCTCTTATCCAGAGCGACTTACAGGAGCAATTAGGGTTAAGTGCCTTGCTCAAGGGCACATTAACGTCATTTAGCAGACGCTCTTAGCCAGAGCGACTCACAAATTGGTGCGTTCACCCTATAGCCAGTGGGATAACCACTTTACAATTCCTATCCCAGGTATTCCTTAAAGAGGTGGGGTTTCAAATGTCTCCGGAAGGTGGTGAGTGACTCCGCTGTCCTGGCGTCGTGAGGGAGCTTGTTCCACCATTGGGGTGCCAGAGCAGCGAACAGTTTTGACTGGGCTGAGCGGGAGCTATGCTTCCGCAGAGGAAGGGGAGCCAGCAGGCCAGAGGTGGATGAACGCAATGCCCTCGTTTGGGTGTAGGGACTGATCAGAGCCTGAAGGTACAGAGGTGCCGTTCCCCTCACTGCTCCATAGGCAAGCACCATGGTCTTGTAGCGGATGCGAGCTTCAACTGGAAGCCAGTGGAGTGTGCGGAGGAGGGGGTGACGTGAGAGAACTTGGGAAGGTTGGAACACCAGACGGGCTGCGGCATTCTGGATGAGTTGTAGGGTTTAATGGCACAGGCAGGGAGGCCAGCCAACAGCGAGTTGCAGTAGTCCAGACGGGAGATGACAAGTGCCTGGATTAGGACCTGTGCCGCTTCCTGTGTAAGGCAGGGTCGTACTCTCCGAATGTTGTAGAGCATGAACCTGCACGAGCGGGTCACCGCCTTGATGTTGGCGGAGAACGACAGGGGTGTTGTCCAGGGTCACGCCTAGGCTCTTCGCACTCTGGGAGGAGGACACAGCGGAGTTGTCAACCGTGATGGCGAGATCATGGAACGGGCAGTCCTTCCCCGGGAGGAAGAGCAGCTCCGTCTTGCCAGGGTTCAGCTTGAGGTGGTGATCCGTCATCCATACTGATATGTCTGCCAGACATGCAGAGATGCGATTCGCCACCTGGTTATCAGAAGGGGGAAAGGAGAAGATTAGTTGTGTATCGTCAGCGTAGCAATGATAATGAAAGGCCATGTGAGGATATGACAGAGCCAAGTGACTTGGTGTATAGGGAGAAAAGGAGAGGGCCTAGAACTGAGCCCTGGGGGACACCAGTGGTGAGAGCACGTGGTGCGGAGACAGCTTCTCGCCACGCCACTTGGTAGGAGCGACCCGGTCAGGTAGGGACGCAATCCAGGGAGTGAGCCGCGCCGGAGATGCCCAGCTCGGAGAGGGTGGAGAGGGAGGATCTGATGGTTCACAGTATCAAAGGCAGCAGACAGGTCTAGAAGGACAAGAGCAGAGGAGAGAGAGTTAGCTTTAGCAGTGCGGAGAGTCTCCGTGACACAGAGAAGAGCAGTCTCAGTTGAATGACCAGTCCTGAAACCTGATTGGTTTGGATCAAGAAGGTCATTCTGAGAGAGATAGCAAGAGAGTTGGCTAAAGACGGCACGCTCAATAGTTTTGGAAAGAAAAGAAAGAAGGGATACTGGTCTGTAGTTGTTGACATCAGTGGGGTCGAGTGTTGGTTTTTTGAGAAGGGGAGCAACTCTCGCTCTCTTGAAGACGGAAGGGACATGGCCAGCGGTCAAGGATGAGTTGATCAGCGAGGTGAGGTAGGGGAGAAGGTCACCGGAGATGGTCTGGAGAAGGGAGGAGGGGATGGGGTCAAGCGGGCAGGTTGTTGGGCGGCCTGCAGTCACAAGTCGCAGGATTTTATCTGGAGAGAGAGGGAGAAAGAAGTCAAAGCATAGGGTAGGGCAGTGTGAGCAGGACCAGCAGTGTCATTAGACTTAACAAACGAGGATCGGATGTCGTCAACCTTCTTTTCAAAGTGGTTGACGAAGTCATCCACAGAGAGAGAGGGAGGGGGGATTCAGGGAGGGAGGAAAATGTGGCAAAGAGCTTCCTAGGGTTAGAGGCAGATGCTTGGAATTTAGAGTGGTAGAAGGTGGCCTTAGCAGCAGAAACAGATGAAGAAAATGTAGAGAGGAGGGAGTGAAAAGATGCCAGGTCGGCAGGGGAGTTTAGTTTTCTTCCATTTCCGCTCCCGCTGCCCGGAGCTCTGTTCTGTGAGCTCGCAATGAGTCATCAAGCCACGGAGCTGGAGGGGGAGGGACCGAGCCGGCCGGGAGGATAGGGGACACAGAGAGTCAAAGGATGCAGAAAGGGAGGAGAGGAGGGTTGAGGAGGCAGAATCAGGAGATTGGAGGGAGAAGGATTGAGCAGAGGGAAGAGATGATAGGATGGAAGAGGAGAGAGTAGTGGGAGAGAGAGAGCGAAGGTTGCGGCGGCGCATTACCATCTGTGTAGGGGCAGAGTGAGTAGTGTGGGAGGAGAGCGAGAGAGAAAAAGGAAACAAAGTAGTGGTCGGAGACATGGAGGGGAGTTGCAGTGAGATTAGTAGAGGAGCAGCATCTAGTGAAGATGAGGTCAAGCGTATTGCCTGCCTTGTGAGTAGGGGGGACGGTGAGAGGGTGAGGTCAAAAGAGGAGAGGAGTGGAAAGAAGGAGGCAGAGAGAAATGAGTCAAATGTGGACATAGGGAGGTTGAAATCCCCCAAAACTGTGAGGGGTGAGCCATCCTCAGGGAAGGAACTTATCAAGGCGTCAAGCTCATTGATGAACTCTCCAAGGGGAACCTGGAGGGCGATAGATGACAAGGATATTAAGCTTAAATGGGCTAGTGACTGTGACAGCATGGAATTCAAATGAGGAGATAGACAGATGGGTTAGGGGAAAAATTGAGAATGTCCACTTGGGAGAGATGAGGATTCCTGTACCACCACCCCCTCTGACCAGATGCTCTGGGGTATGCGAGAACACATGGTCAGACGAGGAGAGAGCAGTAGGAGTAGCAGTGTTTTCAGTGGTGATCCATGTTTCCGTCAGCGCCAGGAAGTCGAGGGACTGGAGGTTGGCATAGGCTGGGATGAAGTCAGCTTTGTTGGCAGCAGAACGGCAGTTCCAGAGGCTGCCTGCGACCTGGAACTCCACGTGGGTGGTGCGTGCAGGGACCACCAGGTTAGAGAGGCAGCAGCCACGCGGTGTGGTGCGTTTGTGTAGCTGTGCAGAGAGGAGAGAACAGGGATAGGCAGAGGCATAGTTGACAGGCTGGTAGCAAATGGCTACAAAAATGCAGAGGAGATCGGAATGAAATGAGCTAAGCATCTGGGAGCAGAGAGAGCAGGGCCTCCTCACCAAAAACTTCTACCTCAGAAACTAAAATTGTTTCACTGAACCACCCCGAACAAAAACTCTCCCAACTTCCACCTTTAGAAATCAGAATTGTTGTGAACCACAGCGGTTCAATGTTTAAAGGAATAGACTCAACCCACTTTATTCACTATGACACCATAGCTAACTAGCAAGCTAGCATCCAATAACAATAACACACCGTATAGCACCAACACTTGGTCACAACAAACCACCAATAGTGTGATAACACACTAAACAGATCATTCGTGTCTGTGTCAAGTTCCTTTCATGACGCAGCAATGATTAGACGTTGGCTAGCTAGGACAAGTATATTGTATTTAGCTACTACCGTACAGTTAGCTAGTCGTGTTGGGTAGCTAGCAATGGCCACTGTGTTGACTTTGTCTTGACACATGGGCATGGTTTACAGAGACCAGAGGAATGTCTTGACACATGGGCATGGTTTACAGAGACCAGAGGAATGTCTTGACACATGGGCATGGTTTACAGAGACCAGAGGAATGTCTTGACACATGGGCATGGTTTACAGAGACCAGAGGACTGTCTTGACACATGGGCATGGTTTACAGAGACCAGAGGAATGTCTTGACACATGGGCATGGTTTACAGAGACCAGAGGAATGTCTTGACACATGGGCATGGTTTACAGAGACCAGAGGAATGTCTTGACACATGGGCATGGTTTACAGATGTGGTCCTCTGTAGCTCAGCTGGTAGAGCACGGCGCTTGTAACGCCAAGGTAGTGGGTTCGATCCCCGGGACCACCCATACACAAAAAAAATTGTAAGTCGCTTTTGAATAAAAGTGTCTGCTAAATGGCATATTATTATTATTATAATTATTATACAGATACCAGAGGAATGTCTTGACACATGGGCATGGTTTACAGGGACCTGAGGAATGTCTTGACACATGGGCATGGTTTACAGGGACCAGAGGAATGTCTTGACACATGGACATTTGTATTTGGATTTATTATGGATCCCCATTAGTCCCTGCCAAGGTAGCAGCTACTCTTCCTGGGGTCCAGCAACATTAAGGCAGTTATACATTTTTAAAAACATTACAATACATTCACAACAGATTTCACAACACACTAAGTGTGTGCCCTCAGGCCCCTACTCTACTACCACATATCTACAACACAAAATCCATGTGTACGTGTGTGTATAGTGAGTATGTTATTGTGTGTTTGTATGCATGTGTCTATGTTTGTGTTGCTTCACAGTCCCCGCTGTTCCATAAGGTGTATTTTTATCTGGTTTTGAAATCTAATTTTACTGCTTGCATGAGTTACTTGATGTGGAATAGAGTTCCATGTAGTCATGGCTCTATGTAGTACTGTGCGCCTCCCATAGTCTGTTCTGGACTTGGGGACTGTGAAGAGACCTCTGGTGGCATGTCTTGTGGGGTATGCATGGGTGTCTGAGCTGTGTGCCAGTAGTTCAAACAGACAGCTCGGTGCTTTCAACATGTCAATACCTCTCACAAATACAAGTGGTGATGAAGTCAATCTCTCCTCCACTTTGAGCAAGGAGAGATAGACATGCATATTATCAATGTTAGCTCTCTGTGTACGTCTAAGTATCACGTTTCAGGAGAAGACTCAGATGCAGACAGTGTCAAAATTACAAACGTTTATTACAAAATTAGAGGGCAGGCAAACGACAGGTCAGGACAGGGCAGGCAGAGGTCAGTAATCCAGATCAGAGACCACAAGGTACAGAACGGCAGGCAGGCTCAGGGTCAGGGCAGGCAGAGGTCAATAATCCAGGGTGGTGTGACAAGGTACAGAACGGCAGGCAGGCTCAGGGTCAGGGCAGGCAGAGGTCAATAATCCAGGGTTGTGTGACAAGGTACAGAACGGCAGGCAGGCTCAGGGTCAGGGCAGGCAGAATGGTCAAAACCGGGAAAACTAGAAAACAGAAACTTGAGAAAGACAGGAGCAAGGGGAAAACCGCTGGTAGGCTTGACGAAACAAAACGAACTGGCAACAGACAAACAGAGAACACAGGTATAAATACACTGGGGATAATGGGGAAGATGGGCGACACCTGGAGGGGGGTGGAGACAATCACAAAGACAGGTGAAACAGATCAGGGTGTGACACTAAGGGCCAGACGTGCTGCCCTGTTCTGAGCCAATTGCAACCTTCCTGAGTCCCTCTTTGTAGCACCTGACCACACGACTGAACAGGTGCCTGTAGGACCTGCCTTGGTGATAGTTAAGAAAGCAGAGCAGCGCATTATTATGGACAGACTTCTCCCCATTTTAGCTACTGTTGTATCAATATGTTTTGACCATGACAGTTTACAATCCAGGGTTACTCCAAGCAGTTTAGTCACCTCAACTTGCTCTATTTCCACATTATTCGTTACAAGATTTAGTTGAGGTTTAGGGTTCAGTGAATAATTTGACCCAAATACAGTGCTTTTAGTTGGAAAATTTTTGGACTATTTTATTCCTTGCCACCCATTCTGAAACTAACTGCAACTCTTTATTAAGTGTTGCAGTTATTTCAGTTGCTGTAGTAGCTGACGTGTATAGTGTTGAGTCATCCGCATACATAGACACACTGGCTTTACTCAAAGCCAGTGGCATGTCGTTAGTAAAGATTGAAAAATGTAAGGGGCCTAGACAGCTGCCCTGGGGAAATCCTGATTCTACCTGGATTATGTTGGAGAGGCTTCCATTAAAGAACACCCTCTGTGTTCTGTTAGACAGGTAACTCTTTATCCACAATATACAGTGGGGAGAACAAGTATTTGATACACTGCCAATTTTGCAGGTTTTCCTACTTACAAAAGCATGTAGAGGTCTGTAATTTTTGTCACAGGTACACTTCAACTGTGAGAGACGAAATCTAAAACAAAAATCCAGAAAATCACATTGTATGATTTTTAAGTAATTCATTTGCATTTGATTGCATGACATAAGTATTTGATCACCTACCAACCAGTAAGAATTCCGGCTCTCACAGACCTGTTAGTTTTTCTTTAAGAAGCCCTCCTGTTCTCCACTCATTACCTGTATTAACTGCACCTGTTTGAACTCGTTACCTGTATAAAAGACACCTGTCCACACACTCAATCAAACAGACTCCAACCTCTCCACAATGGCCAAGACCAGAGAGCTGTGTAAGGACATCAGGGATAAAATTGTAGACCTGCACAAGGCTGGGATGGGCTACAGGACAATAGGCAAGCAGCTTGGTGAGAAGGCAACAACTGTTGGCACAATTATTAGAAAATGGAAGAAGTTCAAGATGACAGTCAATCACCCTTGGTCTGGGGCTCCATGCAATATTTCACCTCGTGGAGCATCAATGATCATGAGGAAGGTGAGGGATCAGCCCCAGAACTACACGGCAGGACCTGGTCAATGACCTGAAGAGAGCTGGGACCAGAGTCTCAATGAAAACCATTAGTAACACACTACGCCGTCATGGATTAAAATCCTGCAGCGCACGCAAGGTCCCCCTGCTCAAGCCAGCGCATGTCCCGTCTGAAGTTTGCCAATGACCATCTGGATGATCCAGAGGAGCAATGGGAGAAGGTAATGTGGTCTGATGAGACAAAAATAGAGCTTTTTGGTCTAAACTCCACTCGCCGTGTTTGGAGGAAGAAGAAGGATGAGTACAACCCCAAGAACACCATCCCAACCGTGAAGCATGGAGGTGGAAACATCATTCTTTGGGGATGCTTTTCTGCAAAGGGGACAGGACGACTGCACCGTATTGAGGGGAGGATAGATGGGGCCATGTATTGCGAGATCATGGCCAACAACCTCCTTCCCTCAGTAAGAGCATTGAAGATGGGTCATGGCTGGGTCTTCCAGCTTGACAACGATCCGAAACACACAGCCAGGGCAACTAAGGAGTGGCTCCGTAAGAAGCATCTCAAGGTCCTGGAGTGGCCTAGCCAGTCTCCAGACCTGAACCCAATAGAAAATCTTTGGAGGGAGCTGAAAGTCCGTATTGCCCAGCGACAGCCCCGAAACCTGAAGGATCTGGAGAAGGTCTGTATGGAGGAGTGGGCCAAAATCCCTGCTGCAGTGTGTGCAAACCTGGTCAAGACCTACAGGAAACGTATGATCTCTGTAATTGCAAACAAAGGTTTCTGTACCAAATATTAAGTTCTGCTTTTCTGATGTATCAAATACTTATGTCATGCACTAAAATGCAAATTAATTACTTAAAAATCATACAATGTGATTTTCTGGATTTTTGTTTTAGATTCCGTCTCTCACAGTTGAAGTGTACCTATGATAAAAATACAGATATACAGACCTCTACATGCTTTGTAAGTAGGAAAACCTGCAAAATCAGCAGTGTATTAAATACTTGTTCTATCCACAATATAGCAGGGGATGTAAAGCCATAACACATACTTTTTTCCAGCAACAGACTATGATCGATAATGTCAAAAGCCTCACTGAAGTCTTAACAAAACAGCCCCCACAATCTTTTTATCATCAATTTCTCTAAGGCAATCATCAGTCATTTGTGTAAGTGCTGTGCTTGTTGAATGTCCTTCCCTGTAAGCGTGCTGAAAGTCTGTTGTCAATTTGTTTACTGTAAAATAGCAGTGTATCTGGTCAAAGACAATTTTTTCCAAAAGTTTACTAAGGGTTGGTAACAGGCTGATTGGTCGGCTATTTGAGCCAGTTAAGGGGGCTTTACTATTCTTGGGTAGCGGAATGACTTTAGCTTCCCTCCAGGCCTGAGGGCACACACTTTCTAGTAGGCTTAAACTGAAGATATGGCAAATAGGTGTGGCAATATCGTCCGCTATTATCCTCAGTAATTTTCCATCCAAGTTGTCAGACCCTGGTGGCTTGTCATTGTTGATAGACAACAATCATTTTTTCACGTCTTCCACTCACTTTACGGAATTCAAAATGACAGTTCTTGTCTTTCATAATTTGGTCAGATATACTTGGATGTGTAGTGTCAGTGTTTGTTGCTGGCATGTCATGCCTAATTTGCTAATCTTGCCAATGAAAAAATAATTAAAGTAGTTGGCAATGTCAGTGGGTTTTCTGATGAATGAGCCATCTGATTCAATGAATGATGGAGGTGAGTTTGCTTCCTTTCCCAAAATGTCATTTAAGCTGCTCCAAAGCTTTTTACTATCATTCTTTATGTCATTTATCTTTGTTTCATAGTGGAGTTTCTTCTTCTTTTTATTCAGTTTAGTCACATGATTTCTCAATTTGCAATACGTTTGCCAATCAGTTGTGCAGCCAGACCTATTTGCCATTATTTTTGCCTCATCCCTCTCAACCATACACATTTCCAATTCCTCATCAATCCACAGGGATTTAACAGTTTTTACAGTCATTTTCTTAATGGTTGCATGCTTATTAGTAACCGGAATAAGCAATTTCATAAATGTGTTAAGTGCAGCGTCTGTTTGCTCCTCATTACACACCACGGACCAACAAATATTCAGAACATCAACAACATTGGAATCACTACAAAACGTATTGTATGACCTCTTATACACTATATTAGGCCCAGCCTTTGGAACTTTTGTTCTCCTAGATATGGCTACTATATTGTGATCACTACATCCGATGGATCTGGATACTGCTTTCAAGCTCATTTCTGCAGCATTAGTAAAAATGTGATCAATACATGTTGATGATTTCATTCCTATGCTGTTTGTAACTACCCTGGTAGGTTGACTGATAACCCGAACCAGGTTGCAGGCACTGGTTACAGTTTGAAGCTTTCTCTTGAGTGGGCAGCCTGATGAAAGCCAGTCAATTTTTAAAACACCCAGAAAATATACCTCTCTGTTTATCACATACATTATTAAGCATTTCACACATGTTATCCAGATACTGACTGTTAGCACTTGGTGGTCTATAGCAGCTTCCGACCAGAATGGGCTTTAGGTGAGGCAGATGAACCTGTAGCCATATTACTTCAACAGTATTTAACATGATATCCTCTCTATGCTTTACAGGAATGTGGTTCTGAATATAAACAGCAACACCTCCACCTTTGGCATTTCTCTCTTTTCTGTAGCTCTTATAACCTTGTTGTCACGTCTCCTCCCATTCCTCCCCTCCGGCGCTCTGATTCGCCGGTCTACTGAGCCACCGGTCTGAGCGCACCACCTCGGCAACACCGGAATGGAAACCCAACGCACCCTAATCACCTCCAGCGCACCTGCACCTCATCATCTCATCACCACCCCTATTTAGCCCTGGACTGTTCTGGATGATGTAGTGTGGGATTGTTTAGCTTCGTGTCGTTTACTCTATGTTTGTTATTTCTCTTTATCATTGTTTAGTAAACCTTGACCTTGTTAATTCCTGCGTCTGCGTCCTGCCTGTCTTCGTATACTCAGTACTCGTCACAGAATCACACACCAAACGAAAATGGATGCAGCAGGAGTTTCCCAGTGCCTGGACCAGCACCAGCAGCAGCAGCTTGCCCAGTTGAACGTCGCCATGCAGGAAGTGCTCCAAACTCTGCATAATCTGCCTAGCGCTCAGGGAGTGGCGAGTAACCCCAATCCACCTGTTCCCGTGCTATCACCCACTTTTGTGGGAACCCTCGCCCTACCAGAGCGCTATGACGGTAAAACTACTAAATGTAGCGGCTTCCTGTTACAGGTTTCACTTTATCTGGCGCGTCAGCCTGGGGCATATCCATCTGACCAAGCCAGGATAGCGCTGGTGATTTCGCTACTTAAAGGAAAGGCGCTGGATTGGGCCACAGCAGTTGGGAAGGAGAGGAGGCAGTGGCACTTCCCTACCCCACCTTCCTCGCTCGGTTCAGGGCGGTGTTTGATCATCCCACGGAGGGAAAGGACGGGGGTGAGCGTCTCCTCCAGCTACAACAGCGAGAGGGGCCCGCGTTCGAGTACGCTCGGAGCTTTCGCACGGTGGTGTCGTCTTCCGGCTGGAATGAGCGTACTCTGCGCACGGCCTTCAGGAGAGGCTTACGGGAGGACAACAAAACGGAACTTTACTGTCTTTGTTATTTCTCTTGCTCGTTGTTAACCTTGACCTTGTTAATTCCTGCGTCTGCGTCCTCTTGAATCTTCGTATACTCAGTACGCGTCACACTTGTATTGCTACCACTGTATCATCAAAGGTATTATCAAAGTGAGTTTTCAGAGATTGTCAGAATATGAATGTCATCTGTTACTAGAAAATTATTGATTTCATGAACCTTATTTCTTAAGCTACATATATTAACCTGGGCTATTTTGAGCACTTTTCTTCTGGGATGCTTGATTGTTAAATTTCCCAGTAAAGCAATAAAAACAGAGGTTCTCAGGTTATTTATGTTAGTGCAGGGTGAGCTGCACACAGTGGACTTCCTGCTAGGGCACACCGCCTCAGTGCTAACAGTATCACTCTGGTTCATAGGCACATGATTACTGCATCCAATAGCTGTAGGATCAGCAGAGGCATTCAGAGCAGTAAGAGGGACATAAATTAGGTTACTTATATTGTGTCTTCCAGCGCCCCTGGGATAATGTACATTTGCTGAAGCATTATGACAACTCAGCGACACAATGGTAGGGATTAACTGAGCTGGGCTTGGGTCATTGATAAGTCATTGTCTCAATGCAGCCTTATAATGCTGTGAAAGGATCCAGTAACCCAAATGATTTGGGTGGATCCCATCCTCCTTATAATACAAGCTTAGTTTCCAGAAGGTATCAACATTGTCAATAAATGTTACACCCACAGAGCTGCAATAGTCTCGTAGCCAGTTATGGAGGGCTAAAAGTCTGCTGAACCGTTCAATGCCACGATTTAGGGAGGTCAGAGGGCCAGATATTATGGGGTGTTTGTTGGTGTCAAGTAGTGACCCAATCAGTTCTTTAAAATCCATCTTCAGCTGTTCTGAGCTGCCCTTCATAATGTATTTGAATCCCACATGAACTATGATAGACTCCATTTCCTGATGCTTGTTTAAAATGTTTGGGAGCAGCTTATTGATGTCCTGTATTCGTGCTCCTGGATGAAAAAAAATGTGCTCCAGAGACAGACATTTCTCACCGTTGAACTGCCCAATACAACGGCCGGAGAAGGGGATGGAGAAGTCCGCCCATCACACAATTAGTTGATCCTTTCATGGGCCCATGAGAACAGGATAGCATACGCCCGCTGCTCCCGGCGATAGGTCTAGACCGCCTACAGCAGGCCCCGTCAAATCCAGAGAGAGGGAAAGGAGCCGAACTCAACGACGAAGCCGCTACTAGAGTCAGCGTAGTTGGAGTCAGCACCGCCGTCCCAGACACAGGCAGTCCCAGACACAGCCATAGCAGACACAGGCAGTCCCAGACACAGGCAGTCCCAGACACAGGCAGTCCCAGACACAGGCAGTCCCAGACACAGGGAGTCCCAGACACAGGCAGTCCCAGACACAGGCAGTCCCAGACACAGGGAGTCCCAGTGATGAAAGAGCAGGTAGATCAGGCATCAGTGCAGCGAAGCTATTCCTCATGTCAATCTGCAATAGTTTACAGGGGCACGAGGAATGTTTTGACACATGGGCATGGTTTACAGGGACCAGAGGACTGTCTTGACACATGGGCATGGTTTACCGAGACCAGAGGAATGTCTTGACACATGGGCATGGTTTACCGAGACCAGAGGAATGTCTTGCTGAGCATTAGTTGGCCTACACAAGCTGTGTGTGTGTGTGTGTGTGCATTTATTTATATACGTGTGTGTGAAGAGAATGGTTAAGTGAACTTTAAGTACCATAGGCAAATCACTTCTCTGTCATATCAGTATGAAAAATGTATGCACTGACTAACTGTAAGTCGCTCTGGATAAGAGCGTCTGCTAAATGACTAAAATGTAAAATGTAAAATATAACTTATCTGTCATATCACTTATCTGTCATATTTGTAAATGGACTCTCAAGTGACTTAATGTTTGTTGAAATGACCTGTCAAGAGAACCCCTCAATACTTTATTTACATTTACATTTACATTTACGTCATTTAGCAGACGCTCTTATCCAGAGCGACTTACAAATAGGTGAATTCACCTTATAGCCAGTGGGATAACCACTTTACAATATTGTTTTTTTTATTATTATTTTTGGGTGGGGGGGGTGGGTTGGAGTAAGGGGGGTAGAAGGATTACTTTAACCTATCCCAGGTATTCCTTAAAGAGGTGGGGTTTCAAATGTCTTCGGAAGGTGGTGAGTGACTCCGCTGCTGTCCTGGCGTCGTGAGGGAGCTTGTTCCCACCATTGGGGTGCCAGAGCAGCGAACAGTTTTGACTGGGCTGAGCGGGAACTATGCTTCCGCAGAGGTAGGGAGCCAGCAGGCCAGAGGTGGATGAACGCAGTGCCCTCGTTTTGGGTGTAGGGACTGATCAGAGCCTGAAGGTATGGAGGTGCCGTTCCCCTCACAGCTCCGTAGGCAAGCACCATGGTCTTGTAGCAGATGCGAGCTTCAACTGGAAGCCAGTGGAGTGTGCGGAGGAGCGGGGTGACGTGAGAGAACTTGGGAAGGTTGAACACCAGACGGGCTGCGGCATTCTGGATGAGTTGTAGGGGGTTTAATGGCACAGGCAGGGAGCCCAGCCAACAGCGAGTTGCAGTAATCCAGACGGGGAGATGACAAGTGCCTGGATTAGGACCTGTGCCGCTTCCTGTGTAAGGCAGGGTCGTATCTCCGAATGTTGTAGAGCATGAACCTACAGGATCGGGTCACCGCCTTGATGTTAGCGGAGAACGACAGGTGTTGTCCAGGGTCACGCCAAGGCTCTTCGCACTCTGGGGAGGAGGACACAACGGAGTTGTCAACCGTGATGGCGCGAGATCATGGAACAGGCAGTCCTTCCCCGGGAGGAAGAGCAGCTCCGTCTTGCCAAGGTTCAGCTTGAGGTGGTGATCCGTCATCCATACTGATATGTCTGCCAGACATGCAGAGATGCGATTCACCACCTGGTTATCAGAAGGGGGAAAGGAGAAGATTAGTTGTGTGTCGTCAGCGTAGCAATGATAGGAGAGGCCATGTGAGGATATGACAGAGCCAAGTGACTTGGTGTATAGCGAGAATAGGAGAGGGCCTAGAACTGAGCCCTGGGGGACACCAGTGGTGAGAGCACGTGGTGCGGAGACAGCTTCTCGCCACGCCACTTGGTAGGAGCGACCGGTCAGGTAGGACGCAATCAAGAGTGAGCCGCGCCGGAGATTCCCAGCTCGGAGAGGGTGGAGAGGAGGATCTGATGGTTCACAGTATCAAAGGCAGCAGACAGGTCATAGAAGGACAAGAGCAGAGGAGAGAGAGTTAGCTTTAGCAGTGCGGAGAGCCTCCGTGACACAGAGAAGAGCAGTCTCAGTTGAATGACCAGTCTTGAAACCTGACTGGTTTGGATCAAGAAGGTCATTCTGAGAGAGATAGCAAGAGAGTTGGCTAAAGACGGCACGCTCAATAGTTTTGGAGAGAAAAGAAAGAAGGGATACTGGTCTGTAGTTGTTGACATCAGAGGGATCGAGTGTTGGTTTTTGAGAAGGGGTGCAACTCTCGCTCTCTTGAAGACGGAAGGGACATAGCCAGCGGTCAAGGATGAGTTGATCAGCGAGGTGAGGTAAGGGAGAAGGTCACCGGAGATGGTCTGGAGAAGAGAGGAGGGGATAGGGTCAAGGGGCAGGTTGTTGGGCGGCCTGCCGTCACAAGTCGTAAGATTTTATCTGGAGAGAGAGGGAGAAAGAAGTCAAAGCATAGGGTAGGGCAGTGTGAGCAGGACCAGCAGTGTCATTTGACTTAACAAACAAGGATCGGATGTCGTCAACCTTCTTTTCAAAATGGTTGACGAAGTCATCCACAGAGAGGGAGGGGGGATTCAGCAGGGAGGAGAATGTGGCAAAGAGCTTCCTAGGGTTAGAGGCAGATGCTTGGAATTTAGAGTGGTAGAAAGTGGCCTTAGCAGCAGAAACAGATGAAGAAAATGTAGAGAGGAGGGAGGAAAAGATGCCAGGTCCGCAGGGAGTCTAGTTTTCTTCCATTTCCGCTCAGCTGCCCGGAGCTCTGTTCTGTGAGCTCGCAATGAGTCATCAAGCCACGGAGCTGGAGGGGAGGACCGAGCCGGCCGGGAGGATAGGGGACATAGAGGAGTCAAAGGATGCAGAAAGGGAGGAGAGGAGGGGTTGAGGGAGGCAGAATCAGGAGATTGGAGGGAGAAGGATTGAGCAGAGGGAAGAGATGATAGGATGGAAGAGGAGAGAGTAGTGGGAGAGAGAGAGCGAAGGTTGCGACGGCGCATTACCATCTGTGTAGGGGCAGAGTGAGTAGTGATGGAGGAGAGGGAGAGAGAAAAGGATACAAAGTAGTGGTCTGAGACTTGGAGGGGAGTTGCAGTGAGATTAGTAGAACAACAGCATCTAGTAAAGATGAGGTCAGCGCATTGCCTGCCTTGTGAGTAGGGGGGACGGTGAGAGGGTGAGGTCAAAAGAGGAGAGGAGTGGAAAGAAGGAGGCAGAGAGAAATGAGTATGATTATATTATAGTATGATTATATTGTTTCTAGATTTTGATTTAACCTTTATTTAACCATTTAGGTAAGACACTGCTTGTTTATTTTGGGTGACTGGATGAATGGTGAGAAAGGATGTTCTTAGTCTGATATATGAGGAAGTATTGAGGTGGCTGGTTTCCTGGTTATTCGGCTGAAGGAAACTCACACAGGAACTGAGAATTACAAGACATAGAAAGAGATCGTTCTCACAACAAAAAAATTGACACACCTGCAGAGAGCTTTCAATTGAAAACAGAGAATGTGAATATGAGAATATGACTATCTCTGCCCCCCCCCCCTCCCCCCCGGCTGTGGTTAATTGTTGTCTGATTTCAAGGGTTCTTTATGAGAGAATCACAACCGTAGTGATCTTTTATTCACGGGTATTGAGATAGCAGTAGTTAGCAGGAAACTGTCAAAGACCACAGCTGCCCAGTGCCTTAACTATGTCATACACCCATTATCTTCAACCAACACAGACTGTCTGCCTGTCTTATTAACTGTCTGACTGTCTTATTAACTGTCTGCCTGTCTTATTAACTGTGTGTAATTGTCTGACCTGTGTTCTGATGAGCTAATCTGAAACCTGTCTTATGTTGTATTCTGTGTTGTGTTGTATTCTGTGTTGTGTTGTATTCTGTGTTGTGTTGTGTTGTATTCTGTGTTGTGTTGTATTCTGTGGTGTTGTATTCTGTGTTGTGTTGTATTCTGTGTTGTGTTCTGTCTGACCAATGTCTCTGTTGTGTTGTATTCTGTGGTGTTGTATTCTGTGTTGTGTTGTATTCTGTGTTGTGTTGTATTCTGTGTTGTGTTGTGTTGTATTCTGTGTTGTGTTGTATTCTGTGGTGTTGTATTCTGTGTTGTGTTGTATTCTGTGTTGTGTTGTGTTGTATTCTGTGTTGTATTGTATTCTGTGTTGTGTTGTATTCTGTGTTGTGTTCTGTCTGACCAATGTCTCTGTTGTGTTGTATTCTGTGGTGTTGTATTCTGTGTTGTGTTGTATTCTGTGTTGTGTTGTATTCTGTGTTGTGTTGTATTGTGTGTTGTGTTCTGTCTGACCAATGTCTCTGTTGTGTTATATTCTGTGTTGTGTTGTATTGTGTGGTGTTGTGTTGTATTGTGTGTTGTGTTCTGTCTGACCAATGTCTCTGTTGTGTTGTATTCTGTGGTGTTGTGTTCTGTGTTGTGTTGTATTGTGTGTTGTGTTGTATTGTGTGTCGTGTTGTATTGTGTGTTGTATTCTGTCTGACCAATGTCTCTGTTGTGTTGTATTCTGTGGTGTTGTGTTCTGTGTTGTGTTGTATTGTGTGTTGTGTTGTATTGTGTGTCGTGTTGTATTGTGTGTTGTATTCTGTCTGACCAATGTCTCTGTTGTGTTGTATTCTGTGGTGTTGTGTTCTGTGTTGTGTTGTATTGTGTGTCGTGTTGTATTGTGTGTCGTGTTGTATTGTGTGTTGTATTCTGTCTGACCAATGTCTCTGTTGTGTTGTATTCTGTGGTGTTGTGTTCTGTGTTGTGTTGTATTGTGTGTTGTGTTGTATTGTGTGTCGTGTTGTATTGTGTGTTGTATTCTGTCTGACCAATGTCTCTGTTGTGTTGTATTCTGTGGTGTTGTGTTCTGTGTTGTGTTGTATTGTGTGTTGTGTTGTATTGTGTGTCGTGGTTGTATTGTGTGTTGTATTCTGTCTGACCA